>NC_090754.1:53247286-53252286 GCF_036898095.1 Palaemon carinicauda
ACCCAAGCTAGGACGAGGGAGGGCCTGGCAATGGCCCAAGCCCCCAATCCCTAGCGTACAAGGTGATGAGGTTGCAGACACTACAAGAAACTATCGAGCTTTATTATTATTATTATTACTTGCTAAGCTACAACCCTAGCTGGAAAAGCAGGATGCTATAAGCCCAAGGGCTATAACAGAAAAAAAATAGCGTAGTGAGGAAGAGAAACAAGGAAAAATGAAATATTTTAAGAACAGTAACAATATTGAAATAAACATTTCCTATATAAACATTAAACAATTTTAACAAAAAAGGGAAGAGAAATTAGATAGAAAAAGTGTGCCCGAGTGTACCCTCAAGCAAGAGAACTCTAACCCAAGACGGTGGAAGACCATGGTGCAGAGGCTATGACACTGCCCAAGACTAGAGAACAATGGTTTGATTTTGGAGTGTCCTTCTCCTAAAAGAGCTGCCGACTATAGCTTAGGAGTCTCTCTTATCCTTACCAAGAGGAAAGTAGCCACTGAACAATTACAGTGCAGTAGTGAACTCCTTGGGTGAAGAAAAATTGTTTGGTAATATCAGTGTTGTCAGGTGTATTAGGGCAGAGGAGAATCTGTAAAAAATAGATTAGACTATTCGGTGTATGTGTAGGCAAAGGGAAAGTGAACAGTAACCAGAGTGAAGGATGCAATGTAGTACCATCTGGCCAGTCAAAGGACCCCATAACTCCCTAGCGGTAGTATCTCAACGGGTGGCTGGTGTAAAATCCAGCAGATCGCTAAGACTGAACGTTTCTAGTAAGTTACCACAACGGTAGTTGAAAGTTGAACGTTTTTACAATAACGACGAACTGATGCCACGGGTAAGAAGTGCGATATGCCATTCGGATATTATTATTATTATTATTATTATTATTATTATTAGCTAAGCTACAACCCTAATTGGAAAAGCAGGATTCTATAGGCACAAGGGCTCCAACAGAGAAAAATAGCCCAGTGAGGAAAGGAAATAAGGAGATAAACAAACTACAAGAGAAGTGATAAACGATCAAAAGAAAACATTTTAAGAACAGTAACAACACTTTGTTCTGTCTCCTTTTGAAATGAAAAATACAAAAGGAAGTAGGAAGCCTCATCAAGATGATCTATTGAGATTCAATAATGGCGAAATAGATTTATTGGTGATTATTTGTTTCTCGTAGTGTTATAATGGATAACAATTCGCATATGCCAAACGAAATTGATTGTACCGCGTGTGTATCATACACGTGCATACACTGTAATTCTATCGTTTACTGTATTTATTTATTTATCTATTTATTTCCTTATTTCCTTATTCCCTTTCCTCACTGGGCTTTTTTTTCCTAGTTGGAGCCCTTGGGCTTATAGCATTTTGCTTTTCCAACTTGTTTCATAGCTTAGCTAACAATAATAATAATAATAATAATAATGATAATAATAATAATATTGCCTCATTTTTCTCTTGTCTTTCTTTCCCGCACTGATAATGAGAAACCTGTTTAAGCTTGCCATCGCATGTTTAAATTGATAGAAGTTTGGTGTTATTGTTGCCCTCAACTGTATGTATATAAGCTCGTTATCTCATTGAGTAAACTTCACTTGCATTCGCCTTGCCTCTCTCTCTCTCTCTCTCTCTCTCTCTCTCTCTCTCTCTCTCTCTCTCTCTCTCTCTGTATATATATATATATATATATATATATATATATATATATATATATATTATATATATATATATATATATATATATATATATACCAACGAAGTTGGGAGGAGGTTATTTTTTTCGCCCTGTTTGTCCGTTTGTCTGTTTGTTTGTAAACAATATCCTAGCCATACTTTTACTCATATGATCAGCGCCCAAACCCCTCTCCATCCAAGCTAGGACCAGGGAGGGCCAGGCAATAGGTGCTGATGACTCAGCAAGGTAGACATATAGTCTCCCCCAAAACCCATCATACTTTGCTCACAAGGATGGTTAGGTTGCAGACACTACGAGAAAGCAGTGAGGTTGAGCGGGACTCGAATCCCTGTCCGGTAGATGGCAACGCAGGACAAGTCTCCTTCATCTCAAGGATTCAGACACTACGAGAAATTAGTGAGCTTGATCGGGATTCGAACCCCTGTCCGGGAGATCGCCCCTCAGTACAAGTCTCCATCCACTCAATATTCTCCGTAAAAAGAGCAAATGTGTTCACGTCAAAATGCCAAAACAAATGATGAAATAGGTGGCCGTGTTATGTCGCAGGAAGTTCCATTAAGCATTCACCTTATTCCATCCTAATCCTCATCCTTCTGGGTGCAGCTGGAGGCCCCTTTCCATCAGAAGAACTGATATTACATGCAATGTGTCTTTGATCACGAATCAAACATTTCATTTTTGTTGCTGCCTTGTTCGTTCCAGCCTCATCTTATTGGATAGTTCAATATTTCCTCTTTTCCTTCACAGCTTCACTCTTACCTTATTGGATTGCTCAATGTTCCCCCTTTCCTTCACAGCTTTTATTTCTTTACTCTCTTATTTTATGTCTAGCTCGAATGATATCTGAAAGGATTGATTGCACTATTAGCCAATCGGTGTCTGGCAGTTAGCGATTGGCGCTGATTGGGAATTTGATATTTCTTAAAACGTTTTAAAACGTTACCTTTAAAGGTGTCTGGTTTCAGTTCCAATTTCATCTGAATAGATGCTCACCAGAACGTCAGCTGGGCAAGTCCAACCCCACTACTGTTGTGCTCTGGCAGTTAGTGATTGGCACTGATTGGGAATTTTCTATTTCTTAAAACGTTTTAAAACGTTACCTTTAAAAATGTCTGGTTTCAGTTCCAATTTCATCTGAATAGATCCTCACCAAAACATCAGCCAGGCCAGCCCAACCCCACTACTGTGGTGCCCAATCACAGGAGTGGCCTCCCCAGTAAACAGCTTAAACTCACGGTCCCGGGCTGGGATCGATCTGCTGCCATGCGAATGCTAGGCGAACACGATACTACTGTACTAGTCAGCATCAATAAGCTTCAGGAAATTAGTTATTTTGATACAATGCCGTTATTATTAATTTTATAATTTCTGATAACATTTATCATCCTTTAGGCTTTAAAGGCCGCTCGTGAATGGCAAGGGACATTGACAGTGTCCTAGAGACTGACCATATATCCATATGATCAGCGCCCAAGCTCCTTCTCCACCTAAGTAAGGACCAGGGAGGGCTAGGCAATGACTGCTGATAACCTATGGGTTACCCTAATCCCCCATCCTTTGCTCACAAGGATGGTGATATTGCAGACACTACAAGAAACTTTCAAGCCTGAGAGGGTCTCGAACCCAAGTCCGGCAAAACGCTAGGGTGGTGGGTTACGAATAAGCCACCACAACAAATTATTTGATGGATACTTGTAAAATTTTCATATGAAATAGGACCATGAACATGGGACATATGTTCCTTTGAAACCTTTGATATAACAAACTACAAGAAATACATTGTTTTGATGTCGTTGGTAATAAAGTTGTATAACTAGTAGAATTTATCATCATAAGTTCAGTAATAAGTTATTGAATAAAAAAAAAATAATAAATAATAATAATCGCCTCTATTTTCATCCACTGATATTACGAAACCAATCATTTCGAATTATCTAAATCAGATGAAACAAATCAAGTTCAATGATGAATAACTATAATAACTTCCAAATGACATGAAATAGGTCAATGATAAGGGGACATATATCTTAATGGGAAATATCTCTTTAAAACTAAACATTCATGAAATTACTCACACCTTCGCAAGAAGGCAGCATTGAGAAATTAAGTTCGTTTGTCCGAACGAGTAGGATACCTGTTACATACGTATTCTGTTCTTAAAACATGTTATTTTAATTGTTCATTACTTCTCTTGTAGTTTATTTATTTTCTTATTACATCCCCTTCTCACTAGGGCACTGCAACCTTATCATAACTTCACATATAGTTTATTTCCTTATTTTCTTTCTTCACTGGGCTTTTTTTCCCTGTTGGGCCCCTTGGGCTTATAGCATCCTGCTTTTCTAACTAGGGTTGTAGCTTAGCTAGTGATAATAATAATTACTTGAAGGGCACTCAGTAGAGCGCAGACCTCCGCCGTGGAAGCTTATTTCTCGACCTTTTGTTCGACCCTGAACTTGACCTTTGACCTTGACCATACAAAATTTAATAATTTCCAGTTTTTTACATAAGTTAATCCCTGCAAGTTTCATTACGAGTAAAATGGTGGCCAGGAACCTATTTACAAACAAACAAACACACACAAACACACCAACAGGGGGTAAAATATATCCTCCTTCCAACTTCATTGGCGGATGTAATAATGATAATAATAATAATAATAATAATAATAATAATATTGATGATGATAACAACAACAACAACAACAACAACAAAAACCCCGTATTTAGAGACGGCATCATTATACAACTCAGAAACCCTTAAGAAAAGACTCTAACACGATTTGTCCATCAAAGACTCAGGATTCGTAGAGGCTTATTACATATATCCCCAGAGATTTCATTCTACAAAAACAGTTGAACCCATTCCTCAAACACTAGGGGGTCACCCTTCAGTTATCCAGACTTCTGATTAGTCCCTGAAGTTGTTTTACTCAAAATTTCAGATTGCAGACAGTGAATTTGTGTGATATGTTTCGAGAAAGTTCATCTCCAGTTCGAAGTTTTATTTGTTCTTTGCCTTTGTATATATGAGGTTCTGATTGTGTCACAAAGGGGTGTTGATAGGGAGCGAGTTAAAGGCTTTGGTAAAGACAGGGAACATGTTCCCTGTTAGGAATGGCGTCATAATTTCATTCGGGGTTCCTTGCTTTCTCTCTCTCTCTCTTTCTCTCTCTCTCTCTCTCTCTCTCTCTCTCTCTCTCTCAGTATTAGTTCAGTCATTTTCTATATGGTCTCTCTCTCTCTCTCTCTCTCTCTCTCTCTCTCTCTCAGTATTAATTCCATCACTTTCTCTCTCT
>NC_090754.1:53257286-53262268 GCF_036898095.1 Palaemon carinicauda
CATTAAATAGTCGCTGCATTATTGATGCTGGTGCGTAGTGGATTAATGTCCTGTGCGCCTTTCTCAGTTTACCTGGAATGCTTTTTGGCACTATTAATCTACCTCGGCTTGCTCTTTCTGATATTTTAAGCTCCATGATGTTTTCAGCAATTCCTTCTATTTTCTTCCATGCTTGTATTATCATGTAGCGTTCTCTTCTTCTTTCTAGACTGTATAGTTTTAAAAATTGCAGTCTTTCCCAGTAGTCAAGGTTCTTAACTTCTTCTATTCTAGCAGTATAGGACCTTTGTACACTCTCTATTTGCGCAATATCCTTTGGTAGTGTGGGTACCATATCACATTGCAGTACTCGAGTGTACTACGCACATAAGTTTTGTAAAGCATAATCATGCGTTCAGCTTTTCTTGTTTTAAAGTGTCTGAATAACATTCCCATTTTTGCTTTACATTTAGCCAACAGTGTTGCTATTTGGTCGTTGCATAACATATTCCTATTTAAAATTACACCAATGTCTTTAATTGCTTCCTTGTTTGTGATTGTCTCATTATTAGGTCCCTTGTATGCATACACCATTCCTTCTCTGTTTCCATAATTTATTGATTCGAATTTATCGGAGTTAAATACCATCCTATTTATCTCTGCCCATTCATATATTTTGTTTAGATCTCTTTGTAGTGAGTTCCTATCTTCATCACAAGTAATTTCTCTACTTATTCTTGTGTCATCGGCGAAACTTCTCACTACGGAGTTTTCAACATCACAGTCTATGTCTGAGATCATAATAACAAATAGCAGTGCAGCTAATACCGTACCTTGGGGCACACCAGATATTACCTGGGCTTCATCTGATTTCTCGTCATTTGCAACCACTATCTGTTTTCTGTTTTGCAGGAATTCTTTTACCCATTTTCCTATCTTTCCCACAATATTATGCTTTCTCATTTTTTTCTCCAATATGTTATGGTCTACCTTGTCAAAGGCTTTTGCAAAATCTAGATAGATCACATCTGTGTCTTTTTCATTTATCATATTATTGTATATGTTTTCATAGTGTGCTATCAGTTGGGTCTGTGTACTTTTTCCAGGTACGAAACCGTGTTGACCCATATTAAACAAATTATTTTTGACCAAATGGTTCATTATTTTCTTTTTTATTACCCTCTCATACACTTTCATAATATGTGATGTTAGACTAACAGGTCTATAATTGCTTGCCTCTAGTCTTGATCCACTTTTGAAGATAGGGGTTATATAAGCTAATTTATGTTTAACATATATCTCGCTCATATCTACACTCTGTCTTAGCAGTATTGCAAGCGGCTTCGCGATAGTGTTTGCAGTTTTTTTTAACAAAATCGCTGGAACTCCATCTGGTCCGGCTGCCGATCCATTTTAATTTCGTTTATAGCCGTGACAATATCTGCTTCATTAATATCTATATCCGTTAGATATTCGACATTTTCTTCTCTCATTTCTGTTTCATTATTCTCATTCGCAATTCTTGGCGTGAACTCACTCTTATATTTTTCTGCTAATATGTTGCATATTTCCTTTTTTTCATTCGTTAGCCGTCCTTCAATTCTTAGAGGGCCTATTTCTATTCTCCTTTTATTCATCTTTTTTGCATAGGAGTAAAGTACTTTGGGGTTTCTTTTTATATTTTGAAGTGTCCTTTCTTCTAAGTCCCTTTTTTCATTTTCTTTCGATTGTATAATCTTTTGTTCTGCATTTTCTATCTTACATTTTATTTCCCTCATTTTCCACAATTTTTTTTCTTTTGCAAGATTTTTCTTCCACTTTCTAATTTTCTGAAATAAGATCCTTCTGTCTCTTGGTATGCACGTCTTTTGTTTATTGTTTTTTTTCGGTACATATTTTTCAACAATTTTCTCCAGTATTTGTACAGTATGTCCGTATTTACCTGTATATTATCACTTATAAATACATTTTTCCATTCTTTATTCAGTTCTTCATTTATTTCTGACCATTTTATATTCTTACTGTAAAAGTTATATTTTCCATATCCTTCCCAAAGTTTTGTGCTTTTATTAATTCTGTGATCACTTGCTTTGGAATGAACTATCAATTCTATGACATTGTGGTCTGAAATTCCCGTGTTATACACTATTATTTCTTTAACATAATTCACCTCATTCACAAATACTAGATCTAGGAGAGAGAGAGAGAGAGAGAGAGAGAGAGAGAGAGAGAGAGAGAGAATCCTTTATTTGTAGTTGTCAGGAATATTTTGAGAGTCTGTTTCTCCTGACAAAGCCGAAAAATTGGCGTCGATAACTTAAGCAGAAACCGTTTGTCTTCTGGCGTCCATTCTTTAGTTTCTCTGTATTTTTTGTAGAGGCCAAAACGGAGGTAAAATGTGATGTATTCCTTCGACCTTCTACAGGGAAATTTAGATCTTGGGACTCTTACCTGAGGATCCAATTTTCGTCATTTTTCGATTCATTTCTCAGTGATTCGATCTCTCTCTCTCTCTCTCTCTCTCTCTCTCTCTCTCTCTCCTGTTAACAAAGAAAAGATAGAACCCCTCTCTCTCTCTCTCTCTCTCTCTCTCTCTCTCTCTCTCTCTGTTACTACTGTAATTTACTGGTGTTGTGTTTATAATCTTTGGTTGTACAAACTTCTAGGTTGACACTTTATATAGCATCTCTCTTTCTCTTTCTATGCACTTATTATTATATGCACTTGCCCTAATATACACTTAATATACATTTCTTACGTTTCTATGGTGTATGTTTCATAATATTAAATACTTTTAGGCTCTGAGATATTGAGAGAAATATCCTTGAAAGCCTTATTAATTCCTATCAGATAATTGCTCATTATAATATGTATGAGCTACTTTGCTGGGAATGATAAAAACCATAGACATTTTTATCGAAATTTCTAATGGAGAATCACATTATATGTGAGTACATAATGCTGTTTCAGAAAATGATTTCAGTCACTTTGTGTAACTAAAGTAATTTTGTCCTTATACTAGCAAGCAAGCCTTTCCTTCAGGGTTGTAGTGGCCTATTTGAAAAGTCCCTCCTTGGTGATCTGCCGGACTGGGGTTCGAGTCCCTCTTAAGCTCGATAGTTTTTTGTGGTGTCTGCAACCTCTCCATCCTTGTGAGCTAAATCATGAGTAGCCATTGCCTGTCCCTCCCTGGTCCTAGCTTGATAGAGAGGGGGGCTTGGGCGATGATCATATGTATATATAGTCAGTCTCTAGGACATTGTCCCTTGCCTCTGCCATTCATGAGCGGCCTTTAAACCTTTAAACATATGTTAATATTGCTTATTTATTGTTAGAAACATTAAGGATATTATAATTGTTATTACCTTCATGAGATCAATTAGATAAAAAATCGTATTTTATATTTTTGTAAATTGAAATATATTTTATATACAAATAAATTAAATTGATATAATTTTTGTGGAAATTGAAATATTTAAAAAATAATTTCATATATAAATAAATGAAGTAGAAATTTTTTTTGGTGGAAATAGAAATACTTAGGAATATATATATGTATATATATATATATATATATATACACACACACACACACACACAAAGGAATTGAGATTAAAATATCCTTTCATATGCATGTTCGACAATCTTAAGATATTCATAAAATATTTTCTCTTACACAAATGATATTTCTCAATTAAAATCATATTTTCCCCATAAAAAAGAATTTGAGATAAAATATTCTCTCATTTGCATATCCAATCTTAATTTATTTAAACCTATAAAGGTTAAAATATTCTTAAAATATTTTCTATTTCACAAATGACGTTTCTCAGTTAAAATTATAATTTCCCCAAAGCAAATTCTTTACAAATAATCTGTACCTTAGTCTATCCTGTTCTTCTTATGTTACAAACATTACAGTTATTGAGTTACAGGATGCTCTTATAGCGTGGATATTATTAATGGGATTTTTATTTTTTTCTTGCTCTCAATTTCTTCGCTTGTGACGCACAAGGAAATGCCATCAATGTTGTCCGGTATTATTATTATTTTTATTATTATTATTATTATTATTATTATTATTATTATTATTATTATTATTATTATTATTATTTTTGTTTCATTAATATTATTATTATTATTTTAAATATTTTATTATTATTATTATTATTATTATTATTTATATTTTTATTGTTATTATTATTATTATAATTATTATTATTATCATCATTATTATTATTATTATTATTATTATTATCATCATTATTATTATTATTATTATTTTTATTATCATTGTAAATATTTTTATTATTATTATTATTATTATTATTATTATTATTATTATTATTTATATATTTATTGTTATAATTATTATTATTATAATTATTATTATTATTATCATTATTATTATTATTATTATTATTATCATCGCTTATATACACATTTTGAATCATATCTTTATTGCCGACTTTAAAAAAAAATATTTTTATCCTTTTAATTTAAAACAAAATTATATTTTGTAGAAAATCGCAGGAATCTATACTTCTGAAGGTATTTATATTTCAAAACATCTATTTTCCTTTCCCTGTTAATCCAACTATATGAAACTTGATATATAACTGATATTTTCCTCTACCTCCCACGTAAGCTTCACTCACCTTTCAGTCCTGCCGATAGATGGCTCTCACTGCACGCCACGGCTCATTTGTTTACATCTTGGAGGTTTCACCCGCAATGTTTACTGCGTCGCATACTGTCTCAGAAGACGTTTGCTAATGGACTCTCTTTGCTTAGGAGACGCGAGATGCAAATGAAAGAGGCGAAGGAAGACAGACAGAAAGGCGTAGGAGCTCGGAAAGGACAGAAAGGACCGGGGGGAGGAGGGTTGTAAATGAACGTCTGTTTAAATTGCAACGTTTAGCGTCCCAAGCTATGGGTTCTTAAAAGGATAGACGTCCTTATGGATTAGAGCAAGGGATGCGGAGCCTTGCTCCATTGAGTGG
>NC_090754.1:53270268-53272768 GCF_036898095.1 Palaemon carinicauda
TTCACACTAATTAGGTAAATAGATTAGGGACTTTGATTGGCTACTTAGATTTGCTACTTAGATTAGCTACTTAGATTTGGTACTTAGATTAGCTACATACATTAGGTACTTAGATTAGGTAAATAGATTAGGGACTTTGATTAGGTACTTAGATTAGCTACTTAGATTAGGTACTTAGATTAGGTACTTAGATTAGGTACTTAGATTAGCTACTTAGATTGTCAACAGATGTGTGCGAGTGTAATCTTATTTGAACTAGATTCCAACCTCTTTTTTCTATTTTTTATTTATACAGTTTAACTAGCTCCCTCTCTCTCTCTCTCTCTGATAAAATTCTACTATATATATATACTTTATATATATATATATATATATATATATATATATATATATATAAATACATATATGTATATATATGTATATATATATATATATATATATATATATATATATATATATATATGATCAGTCTCTAGGGCATTGTCCAGCTTGCTAGGGCAATGTCACTATCCCTTGCTTCTACCAATCACGATTGGCCTTTAAACCTTTAAACCTTTAAATAAAAAATCTCTCCAATAAAAAGCCCCTTAGAAAATGGCTAGGGATATGAAATGATATCTAATTCGATATATTACTAGTTGGCAACTGAACCTGCACATAAATACATTTAAGCAGCAATATGAAATTGAAAACATTATGAACGCTCTCAAACAATTATTCACTTAGCTAGATTCAACCCAAAAGCTCTATGAAGCTCTAGCAGAGCTACAATGAAGAGTTGTTATCATAACACGAGTATGAGTAAATGCATTATCTCGTAAAAATGGTAAAAAAATGGGGCAGTCAATATTGGTCCAAAATGGAGAATGTTTTATGTGACCTGTGCTTACATTGAGCTACGTCAGCATTATTACTGAAGCATAAATAACTCATAGGGATTATTCGTGTATATGGCCTTGATTTTAGGGGAATTAGAGACATATTATAGACTGTGATCACTACCACTGTTATGATTGACAGAACAGGACTCAAATTAGAAAAGTACTTTGAGTGCAGATATCCGCCACTGCAGCTTATTTTCGACCTTGACCTTTGACCTAGGACTCTCAAAATTTAATCACTTCCACGTCTGAAAATAACAATTAATCCCTGAACGCTTCACTATTCTGTGAGTAAAATTGTGACCTCCGCCAAGGCAGATTATTTCTCGACCTTTTGGTCGACCTTGACCTTAACCTTTGACCTAGGACTTTCAAAATTGAGTCACTTCCACGTCTCAGTATAACCGTTAATCCCTGAAAGTTTCACTACTCTTTGAGTAAAAGTGTGGATAGGAAGTTGTTCACAAACAAACAAACAGATCTTTTGCTCGACCTTGACCTTGATATTTGACCTAGGACTTTCAAAATTGAATCACTCTCCCGTCTCAACATAAAAATTAATCCCAGTAAGTTTCACTGCTCTTTGAATAAAATTGGAACCTCCAGCCCGGCAGCCTATTTCTCGACATTTTGCTAGACATTGACCTTGACCTTTGACCTAGAAATTTCAAAATTTAATCACTTCCATGCCTTATCATAACAATTAATCACTGAAAGTTTCACTACTCTATGTGTGAAATTTTGGCTAGCAAGCTGTTCACAAACAAACAGAAAAACGGACAAGCTGGGGAGAAAACATAACCTCCTCCCAACATCATTGGCAGAGGTAATTAACCCGTTAATAACTTTGAGAAATATGTAAATAAAATGCAAAACGTTAATTACCGGTTTGGTATTTGATGATCAAATCTCGTGTCATTAATTCTGCACTTCTGACTGTTATAAAACCCGCGTAATTTCCTCGTTTATTTAAGGGTATAAAATAATGTTAAGAATAAATGTTGTTTTGCTTCCTCATTAGGACAAGACTCGACATATATTGATGAGATTATAAATGTGTTGAAGACGTCATTTGAATCTTTATACCACTTCACCATAATAATCATCATCATCATCATTAATGTTTTTATTGTGACCAGGCTGACGTGAGTCTTTTTATAGTTTATGTATGACATATCTGTTTTGACGTTGTTAATAGTTTATATAGGACATATCTGTTTTGACGTTATTTTTTTAGAATGATTTATTGTTAATTTGTTCCCACCATTTATTTATTTCCTTATTTCCTTTCCTCACTGGGCTATTTTTCCCTATTGGAGCCCTTGGGCTCATAGCATCTTGCTTTTCCAACTAGGGTTGTAGCTTGGCTAGTAGTAGTAGTAATAATAATCTCCTCCTACACCAATTGACGCAAAGGGCCTCGGTTAGATTACGCCAGTATTCATATGTTGAAGACGTCATTAGAACCTTTATAATACTTAAATCAGAAATATTTTATCCTGGCTTTGTGATTAATGGTCCTATTCAATTTTAATAAATTTTCTCTCTTATATTATTCACGATGCATGGTTATATAAGAGATATTATCTTCCCATTTGAAGAAATCTCTTTAATATATT
>NC_090754.1:53280268-53285268 GCF_036898095.1 Palaemon carinicauda
AGTAGCCATTGCCTGGCCCTCCCTGGTCTTAGCTTAGTGGAGAGGCCGATTGAGCACTGGTCATATGTATATATGGTCAGAGGCTATAGGTCTACCTGTTAAGTCACCAGCAGCCATTGCCTGTTCCTCCCTGGTCCTACCTTAGGGGAGAGGGGGCTTGGTTGCTGATCATATGGATAAATGGTATAAATGGTCAGTCTCTAAAGCATTGTCACTGTCCCTTACCTCTGCCATTCATGAGCAACCTTTAAACCTTTAAACAACAGTGACTGGTAGAGACAGCAAAAATATTAATTTCAAATTCTTTAGAATAAAAAAAAAATAAAAAAGACACACCGACCCTTTTGTGAACTTGCTGATGTTTTTTTCCGGATCTCTGGACTTTGCCAGACTCAACAGGTAATTTAATTAAAGAATCTAAAACGCGAACAAAAGGCAGAGATGAAAATATGTCGGCAGACGATACATGGAAATGAAGAAAAAATTCAGTAAAAGGAAAAGTCATTTTTTTTCCCTTTCTTTTGCCTTTACAATTTTGTTTACATTTTTACGCTCCAGTTTCAAAAGAATATAAAAAAGAGCTCCCCCCCTACCCCCCCACCCCACCCCCCCAAAAAAAGAGAAATTAAAAGTCTGAAAGCTAATTGATTTCTCTGAGAATTATACGATTTTTCTTCGGCGACTTGGACACTTTTAATTAGTATTTCACATAATACTTCCTTTTTTGAGTCAAGAACTGAACACGTCTGATAATGAACATTTGTTAGTATAAGAACATTTAATTAAAAATTATATTCTACTGTCTGTAATTTATTTTATTATTATTCCTAAAATATTTATTCTCTCCTTGTTTACTTTCCTCCCTGGGCTATTTTCCCTGTTGGAGCCCCTGGGCTTATAGTATTCTGCTTTTCCAACAAAGGTTATAGCTTAGCTGTTAATAATTATAATAATAATAATAATAATAATAACAATAATAATAATAATAATAATAATAATAGTAATAATGATAATAATAATAACAATAATAATAATAATAATAATAATAATAATAATAGAGCGTCGAGTCTTGTATTGGCTTAGGTAACAAATTCTAAAATGAGATGAAATAGAATCTAATGCGAAAAACAGTGTATTTTCGGAAAAGGATTGGACAAAGTCTAGCCTTTTAATGCACCTCTCTCTCTCTCTCTCTCTCTCTCTCTCTCTCTCTCTCTCTCTCTCTCTCTCTCTCTCTCTCTCTCTCTCTCTCCTGAGAACTTCAATGAATATTACTAACGAATGCTCTATCTTTAAGTCTTCATGATCTTTATAAAAAAAGAATATACAGAAGAATAATAATGAAAATTTAATAGAAAACAACAGAATATCCATTTAAATCATCTTCACTGACTTCTAACCACATATGATCAGAATAAAGAAAGATAACTGGAGGGGCAATCAGTAGAGTGCAGACCTCCTCCACTGCAGCTTATTTCTCGACCTTTTGCTCAACCTTGACCTTGACCTTTGACCTTTGACCTTTGACCTTAACATGTATTAATTCGCGTGGATTTTCATATACTCAAATATGAACCAAATTTAAAGTCTCTGTGACAACGATGTCCAAACGTGTGGCTGATTACGTGAATTGGACATTTTTCTTGACCGTGACCTTGACTGAATACGTGAATTGGACATTTTGCTTGACCGTGACCTTGACCTTTGATCTTGACTTTCCAAAATTTAATCCTTTCCAGCTTTTTACATGACAGTTAATTCCTGCAAGTATCATTACTCAACGATTAAAATTGTGGTCAGGAAGCTGTTCACAAACAAACACACACACAAAAACAGGTAGGTAAAACATAACCTCCTTCCAACTTCGTTAGCGGAGGTAAAAAGGCAATAACATTAAACAAACTCTTATGAGAAAACAATCATGGAATAATAAATAAATCAATAAAAAGATTATTTCCAGACAAAGCAGGAATAAATAAATCAATAAAAAGATTGTGTCCAGACAAAGCCCTCTAAAGCCGGAAACGTATATTTTCCCGCAGCAGACCAAGGGCTTCTGTTAGGAGGACATCCAAACATCAATGGAGCAATAACAATGGACGACTGTTCCTTTGAGGGTATCCTCATTTGCCCAGACTCACCAGCAAAGACTTTACCACAAAGGACACTTGACACCTCATGAATGGATGAATGGATGAATGGATGATTGGATGAATAAACAAAAGGATAAAGGATTGAATGATAGAACAAAAGAAGGACTGAATGAATAATTGGATGAATGGATGATTGGATGAATAAACAAAAGGATAAAGGATTGAATGAATTAACAAAAGAGTGATTGAATGGATGATTGGATGAATGGATGATTGGATGAATAAACAAAAGGATAAAGGATTGAATGAATTAACAAAAGAATGATTGAATGGATGATTGGATGAATGGATGATTGGATGAATAAACAAAAGGATAAAGGATTGAATGATAGAACAAAAGAAGGACTGAATGAATAATTGGATGAATGGATGATTGGATGAATAAACAAAAGGATAAAGGATTGAATGAATTAACAAAAGAATGATTGAATGGATGATTGGATGAATGGATGATTGGATGAATAAACAAAAGGATAAAGGATTAAATGAATTAACAAAAGAATGATTGAATGGATGATTGGATGAATGGATGATTGGGTGAATAAAAAAAGGATAAAGGATTGAATGATAGAACAAAAGGACTGAATGAATGATTGGATGAATGGATGATTGGATGAATAAACAAAAGGATAAAGGATTGAATGATAGAACAAAAGGACTGAATGAATGATTGGATGATTGGATGAATACACAAAAGGACTAGATGATTGAAATAAACAATGGCTAAATTTGTGGATGGATGATTGGATGATTGGAATGAATGAACAAAAGAATGACTGAATGAATGAATAAACAAAACGACTGAATGGATGAACAAAATGGTGAATATATGAATGATTGGATGAATAAGCAAAGGGACTGAAAGGATGAACAAAATAATGACTGAATGAATGGATGAATGAATGATTGGATGAATAAGCAAAGTGAATGAAAGGGTGAACAAAATAATGAATGGATGAATGAATGATTGGATCAATAAACAAAAGAAAGACTGAATGGATGAACAAAAGAATGAATGAATGGGTGATTGGATGAATAAACAAAAGGACTGGATTAATTAACAAAACAATGACTGAATGGGTGGATGGATGATTGGATGAATAGACAAAAGGTCTGAATGGATGACCAAAGAATGACTGACGTAATGAGTGATTGGATGATTAGATGAATAAACAAAAGGACTGAATGATTGAACAAATGAATGACTGAATGGATGATTGGATGAATAAACAAAAGGACTGGATGAATTAACAAAACAATGGCTGAATGAGTGGATGGATGATTGGATGAATAAACAAAAGGACTGGATGAATATAAAACAATGGCTGAAAGAGTGGATGGATGACTGGATGAATAGACAAAAGGACTGAAAGGATGAACACAAGAATGACTGACGTAATGAATGATTGGATAAATGGATGGTTAGATGAATAAACAAAAGGATTGAATGGATGAACAAAAGAATGAGTGAACTGATGAATGAATGATTGGATGGATAAACAGAAATGAATGAATGAATAAAAGAATGACTAAATGAGTGAATGAATGAATGAGTGAATGGATGAATGGATGGTTGGATGAATAAACAAAAGGACTGGATGAATTAACAAAACAATGATTGAATGAGTAGATGGATGATTAGATGAATAAACAAAAGGACTGAATGGATGAACAGAAGAATGACTGACGTAATGAATGATTGGATGAATGAATGGTGAGAGGAATAAAAAAAAGGACTGAATGTATGAACAAAAGAATGAGTGAATGGAAGAATGAATGATGGGATGAATAAACAAAAGGATTGAATGAATGAACGAAAGAATGAGTGAATGAATGATGGGATGAATAAACAAAAGGATTGAATGAATGAACGAAAGAATGAGTGAATGAATTATGGGATGAATAAACAAAAGGATTGAATGAATGAACAAAAGAATGAATGAACAAAAGAATGAATGAAGGGATGAATAAACAGAAGGACTGAATGAATGAACAAAAGAATGAGCGAATAGATGAATGAATGATTGGATGAATAAACAAAAGGAATGAATGAATTAACAAAAGAATGACTGACTGGATGATTGGATGAATAAACAAAAGGAATGAATAATTGAACAAAAGAATGACTGAATGACTGAATAAATTATTGGATGATTGGATGAATAAAAAAAAGGACTGAATGAATGATCAATAGAATGACTAAATGAGTAAATGGACTTCGTTAGGGGGGGGGGGTTCATTACCAATCTTATATAGGTCAAAGTTCAAGGTGGGCATATTTCTGAGTATTCTAATCATACTATTCTTTCATTAATTAATTTCAACCTTTCATTAAAAATGGACTGTAGCCTCATTAATAGATTCACCATTTATCTTGTCTATGGGATATCGAATAACATTAGCATGAGGATACCGTTTATTACCTCCGCCAACGAAGTTGGAAGGAGGTTATATTTTACCACCCTGTTTGTGAGTGTGTGGTTTGGTTTGTGAACAGCTTCATGGCCACAATTTTAACCGTAGAGTAATGAAACTTTCATGGATTAACTGTTATGCAAAAAGCTGGAAATGATTAAATTTTGGGAAGGTCAAGGTCAAAGGTCAAGGTCACGATCAAGTAAAATTTCAAATTCACGTAATCAGCCATAATCTTAGACATCGTTACCACAGAGACTTCAAACTGGGTTCATATTTGAGGGCATGAAAATCCACGTCAATTAATACATGTTAAAGTCAAAGGTCAAGCTCAAACAAAAGGGCGAGAAATAAGTGCCGTGGCGGAGGTCTGCACTCTTGGAGTGCTTTTCGATTTTGATTCTGAAATACCCGAGTCTCTTCGGTAATATT
>NC_090754.1:53295268-53302768 GCF_036898095.1 Palaemon carinicauda
TCGTATTCCATCCCTAAAAAGAGAGAAAAAAATCATTAGATCTCTCAAATTCTGAATTCTCCAATAAAATACAAAACAACAATAAAAACCAGAAATTCATAATAAACAATATACTGATATAATAACATAAGCTAAAATACACCAGCTTCAAAAAATATAATACAGTGATAATAGAATAAATGTAGAAAAGCACTCAGAGTGCAGACCTCCCCCACGGCAGCTTATTTCTCGAAACCGGCTTGCCTTTCCCAGAATCAATTTAGACCTTAGGCGTATTTGAAGTCTGTGTGACAACCATGTGCGAACTTGGGGTTAAGGTTAGGGTTAATTCGGTTGACCTTTTGCTCGACCTTGACCTTGACCTTTGACCTAGGACTTTATAAATTGAATCACTTCCACGTCTCAACATAAAAATTAATCCATGAAAGTTTCCATACCCTGTGAATAAAATTGTTACCTTCGCCAAAGCAGCTTATTTCGGTCGACCTTTTGCTCGACCTTGACCTTGACGTTTGACCTGTAACTTTCAAAATTGAATCACTTCCACGTCTCAACATAAAGATTATGCCCTGAATGTTTCACTACCGTATGAGTACTATTGTGCCTTCCGCAAAGGAAGCTAATTTCGGTCGACCTTTTGCTCGACCTTAACCTTGACCTTTGACCTAGGGCTTTCAAAATTGAATCACTTCCACGTCGCAACATAACAATTAATTCATGAAAGTTTCAATACTCTATGAATAAAATTGTGACCTTCGCCAAAGCAGCTTATTTCAGTCGACCTTTTGCTCGACCTTGACCTTGACCTTTGACCTAGGCCTTTCAAAACTGAATCACTTCTACGTCTCAACATAACAATCAATCCCTGAAAGTTTCACTACCTCCATGAGTAAAATTGGGCCGCCAAAGCAGCTTATTTCAGTCAATCCTGACCTTGACCTTTGACCTGTAACTTTCAAAACTGAATCACTTCCACGTCTCAACATAAGAATTAACCCCTGAAAGTTTCACTACTCTATAAGTAAATTTGTGGGCAGGAGGTTGTTCACAAACAAACAGACAAACATACAAACACAAAATTATATATTTACTGTATATGGAACTCGATGTAGTTGAAATGATTGATTGATTGATTAATAGGGTTATCTGTCATTACTGTCAGGAATTATTGGCCTTGTCATGCTAGGATGATAAGCCAGAGGGGCGAATACCCATTCACAAGTGTCTGACTATATATATATATATATATATATATATATATATATATATATATATATATCATATATATATATATATATATATATATATCTATAATTATATATACAGATATATAAATTATATACATACATGTATACATATATATACAGTATATGTATATATATTTATATATATATATATATATGTATATTTATATACATACAGTGACACACACATATATATATGTATATATACATATATATATATATATATATATATATACATATAATCACCAAACCTTTAAATAACGAAATAACAAGCTTATTCCCTGACTTAACGCGAGGCCTAATTAAGAAACGCTTCATCTGTCTTACCTCTCCTCGTGTACACGATGTTAATTACTCCATGTCGTATATGTAGTGATCACCTGCCTGGAAATTTGATATTCCAGTTTCCAGTTGTATTATATATCTTTTTCCCTTCACCATTTCGACGTTTGTGGCTTTCCAATTCCATGAATTGGGTTCTCAGACGAAGTTCTACTGGCCTTGTTGCTTAGATGCTGAACTTTTCAAGTTTGATTACAGGGAAGTTGAAATTGGATCTGTAATTGTAGTTTTCCTTATGTAATAAAGAGCAAGTGTCTGGGTATATATATATATATATATATATATATATATATATACAGTTTATATATATACATATATATATATAAATGTATGTATGTTTATATATATGTACCGTATATATATATATATATATATATTTATACATATATATATACATACATACATACATGTATACATATATATAAGTATATATATATATATATATATACGGTACATATATATAATACAAACAT
This sequence comes from Palaemon carinicauda, assembly GCF_036898095.1. NCBI lineage: Eukaryota > Metazoa > Arthropoda > Malacostraca > Decapoda > Palaemonidae > Palaemon > Palaemon carinicauda. Next base: position 53,297,328 of record NC_090754.1, read on the forward strand.
ACATTTATATATATACTGTATATGTATATATAAAATGTATGTATATATGTGTATTTATATATATACATATATATATACATATATATATATATATATATATATATACCCAGACACTTGCTCTTTGTTACATAAGGAAACTACAATTACAGATACAATGTCAACTTCCCTGTAATCAAACCTGAAAACTTCAGCATCTAAGCAACAAAGCCATTAGAACTTCGTCTGAGAACCCAATTCATGGAATTGGAAAGCCACAAACGTCGAAATGGTGAAGGGAAAAAGATATATAATAGATCTGGAAACTGGAATATCAAATTTCCAGGCAGTCGATCACTAAATGTAAGACATGGAGTAATTAACATCGTGTATACCTGGCGAGGTAAGACAGATGAAGCGTTTCCTAATTAGGCTTCGTGTTAAGTCAGGAAATACGTTTGTTAATTTGAGTTCTGAGTAATACAAGGAATTGTGGGGTTTAAAGCTTCGTTTAAAATAAATTGGAAGGTTTTTTTTAAATTCATATCATACATTTCGTATTATATAAAACTCATGACAGATGTTATATATAAGTTGGAAGGTTTTTTAAATTCATATCGTACAGTTCGTATTATCCTGTCCACAGACACAGAGACAAATCCTATCTACAGACATACAGACAAATGTTATCTACAGACACACAGACAAATGTTATCTACAGACACACAGACGAATCCTGTCTACAGACACACAGACAAATCCTGTAAAGAGACACACAGGCAAATGTTATCTACAGACACTTAGACAAATCCTATCCACAGACACACAGAAAAATCTTATCTACAGACACACAGACAAATTCTGTCCACAGACACACAGATAAATCTTATCCACAGACACACAGAAAAATCTTATCTACAGACACACAGACAAATTCTGTCCACAGACACACAGATAAATGTTATCCACAGACATACAGACAAATCCTGTCCACAGACACACATAAAAATCTTATCCACAGACACACAGACAAATTCTGTCCACAGACACACAGATAAATCTTATCCACAGACACACAGACAAATTCTGTCCACAGAGACACAGATAAATCTTATCCACAGACACACAGACAAATCCTGTCCACAGACACACAGATAAATCTTATCCACAGACACACAGACAAATTCTGTCCACAGACACACAGATAAATCTTATCCACAGACACACAGACAAATCCTGTCCACAGACACACAGACAAATCTCATCTACAGACACACAGACAAATTCTGTCCACAGACACACAGATAAATCTTATCCAAAGACACACAGACAAATCCTGTCCACAGACACACAGAAAAATCTTATCCACAGACACACAGACAAATCCTGTCCACAGACACACAGATAAATCTTATCCACAGACACACAGACAAATCCTGTCCACAGACACACAGACAAATCTCATCTACAGACACACAGACAAATTCTGTCCACAGACACACAGATAGATCTTATCCACAGACACACAGACAAATCCTGTCCACAGACACACAGATAAATCTTATCCACAGACACACAGACAAATCCTGTCCACAGACACACAGATAAATCTTATCCACAGACACACAGACAAATCTTATCTACAGACACACAGACAAATTCTGTCCACAGACACACAGATAAATCTTATCCACAGACACACAGATAAATCTTATCCACAGACACACAGACAAATCCTGTCCACAGACACACAGATAAATCTTATCCACAGACACACAGACAAATCTCATCTACAGACACACAGACAAATTCTGTCCACAGACACACAGATAAATCTTATCCACAGACACACAGACAAATCTCATCTACAGACACATAGACAAATTCTGTCCACAGACACACAGATAAATCTTATCCACAGACACACAGACAAATCCTGTCCACAGACACACAGATAAATCTTATCCACAGACACACAGACAAATCTCATCTACAGACACACAGACAAATCCTGTCCACAGACACACAGATAAATCTTATCCACAGACACACAGACAAATCTCATCTACAGACACACAGACAAATTCTGTCCACAGACACACAGATAAATCTTATCCACAGACACAAAGACAAATCCTGTCCACAGACACACAGACAAATCTCATCTACAGACACACAGACAAATCCTGTCCACAGACACACAGATAAATCTTATCCACAGACACACAGACAAATTCTGTCCACAGACACACAGATAAATCTTATCCACAGACACACAGACAAATCCTGTCCACAGACACATAGACAAATCTCATCTACAGACACACAGACAAATTCTGTCCACAGACACACAGATAAATCTTATCCACAGACACACAGACAAATCCTGTCCACAGACACACAGAAAAATCTTATCCACAGACACACAGACAAATCCTGTCCACAGACACACAGAAAAATCTTATCCACAGACACACAGACAAATTCTGTCCACAGACACACAGATAAATCTTATCCACAGACACACAGACAAATTCTGTCCACAGACACACAGAAAAATCTTATCCACAGACACACAGACAAATCCTATCCACAGACACACAGAAAAATCTTATCCACAGACACACAGACAAATTCTGTCCACAGACACACAGATAAATCTTATCCACAGACACACAGACAAATTCTGTCCACAGACACACAGATAAATCTTATCCACAGACACACAGACAAATCCTGTCCACAGACACACAGAAAAATCTTATCTACAGACACACAGACAAATTCTGTCCACAGACACACAGAAAAATCTTATCCACAGACACACAGACAAATTCTGTCCACAGACACACAGATAAATCTTATCCACAGACACACAGACAAATTCTGTCCACAGACACACAGATAAATCTTATCCACAGACACACAGAAAAATCTTATCTACAGACACACAGACAAATCCTGTCCACAGACACACAGAAAAATCTTATCTACAGACACACAGACAAATCCTGTCCACAGACACACAGAAAAATCTTATCCACAGACACACAGACAAATTCTGTCCACAGACACACAGATAAATCTTATCCACAGACACACAGACAAATTCTGTCCACAGACACACAGATAAATCTTATCCACAGACACACAGACAAATTCTGTCCACAGACACACAGAAAAATCTTATCCACAGACACACAGACAAATCCTATCCACAGACACACAGAAAAATCTTATCCACAGACACACAGACAAATTCTGTCCACAGACACACAGATAAATCTTATCCACAGACACACAGACAAATTCTGTCCACAGACACACAGATAAATCTTATCCACAGACACACAGACAAATCCTGTCCACAGACACACAGAAAAATCTTATCCACAGACACACAGACAAATCCTATCCACAGACACACAGAAAAATCTTATCCACAGACACACAGACAAATTCTGTCCACAGACACACAGATAAATCTTATCCACAGACACACAGACAAATTCTGTCCACAGACACACAGATAAATCTTATCCACAGACACACAGACAAATCCTGTCCACAGACACACAGAAAAATCTTATCTACAGACACACAGACAAATTCTGTCCACAGACACACAGATAAATGTTATCCACAGACATACAGACAAATCCTGTCCACAGACACACAGAAAAATCTTATCCACAGACACACAGACAAATTCTGTCCACAGACACACAGATAAATCTTATCCACAGACACACAGACAAATTCTGTCCACAGACACACAGATAAATCTTATCCACAGACACACAGACAAATTCTGTCCACAGACACACAGATAAATCTTATCCACAGACACACAGACAAATTCTGTCCACAGACACACAGATAAATCTTATCCACAGACACACAGACAAATTCTGTCCACAGACACAGATAAATCTTATCCACAGACACACAGACAAATCCTGTCCACAGACACACAGACAAATCCTATCTACAGACACACAGCCAAATCCTGTCCACAGACACAGCGAAATCCTGTAAAGACACACACAGACAAATCCTATCTACAGACACACAGACAAATCTTATCTACAGACACACAGAAAATCCTGTCCACAGACACACACACGAATCTTATCTACAGACACACAGACACATCCTATCCACAGACACAAGACAAAAGTTATCTACACACAAATACATATAAATCCTGTAAAGAGACAAACAGACAAATCCTATCCACAGACACAAAGAAAAAAGTTATCTACACACAAATACAGATAAATCCTGTAAAGAGACAAACAGACAAATCCATCCACAGACACACAGACAAATCTTATCTATAGACACTCAGACAAATCCTATCTACAGACACACAGACAAATGTTATCTACAGACACACAGACAAATCCTGTAAAGAGACACACAGACAAATCCTATCCACAGACACACAGACACATCCTATCCACACACACACTGACACATCCTATCCACAGACACAAAGACAAATCTTATCAACAGACACAGACAAATAAAGAAACCAATAAATAAATAAATAAATAAACTCGAAAATATAACCTTTGCGGATATAATAATATTTCCTAAAAACCCAACGCGATTTGTGATGGTACGCTTATTAGTCAGGTTTAGTCTTGACCTTTAAAGTTGACCTTTAATTGGCCCGGTACGCTTATCAAAGTCATTTTAAGTCTTGACCTTTAATGTTGACCTTAATTGGGTTGGTACGCTTATTAAAGTCAGGTTAAGTCTTGACCTTTAATGTTGACCTTTGATTGGGCCGGTACACTTATCAAAGTAATTTTAAGTCTTAACCTTTAATGTTGACCTTAATTGGGTTGGTACGCTTAATAAAGTCAGGTTAAGTCTTGACCTTTAAAGTTGATCTTTAATTGGGCCGGTACACTTATTAAAATCAGGTTAAGTCTTGACCTTTAATGTTGACCTTTAATTGGGCTCGTACACTTATTAAAGTCAGGTTAATTCTTGACCTTTAAAGTTGACCTTTAATTGGGCCGGTACACTTATTAAAGTCAGGCTAAGTCTTGACCTTTAATTTTGACGTTTAATGTTGACCTTACTGTTGCTTCTCTTACTCGGAAATGGACGTTAGGCTAAAGTTAATGGAATATACATTAGTAATATGCTACTAATATGTTACAAAATACAATATGCTACTGTATGTTACAAAATACAATATAATATACAAATCCAGCCTCCATAGTTAATGGGATCTGAATTTCAAACCATTAATATTAATTCCGGGTCTGTATTAAGAGAATATATGTTTACTAGCGTACGCGATCCGTCAAAAATGGCAGGTAACTATTTAGATAGAGATTATACACACACAGATCCAATCCTTCCCACCTCCTTTTTGGACTAAAAACAACTGGTTCGGCAATATGACTACTCCCTCTTCCCCATAAGCGTGGATGGAAATATATTTA
>NC_090754.1:53307768-53310372 GCF_036898095.1 Palaemon carinicauda
AAAACTGCTTACGGCTTGCCGCTAACTTTGAGTTTACTCTCTTCTTCAGGTCTTTATGTTTTTCTCTCAGAAGGATGTTAAAAGTTTGATTTTTTAACTCACTTTTCAGTCTGTCTCTTTCTTTCATGTCTCGCTTTATTTCATCTGTTATCCAGGGCGCAGGGGGACGAACGATTTCTTTCGTTACAACCGGAGCACAAATGTTTAGACAAGCTGTAAAGACGTCGTTTAAAGTTCCAACTTGGTTGTTTACATTGTCAGTATTTAAAATACCATTTAATATATTTACGTTATTCATGAGGAGGTTACAAAGAAAGTCTGGAGAATAATTTTGCAAACATCTAAAAGTTTTTAAAACAGGTTTCTTTTTTGGCTTACGAATATTTAGATGAGTTAAGATTGTCTCGTGGTCTGCCACCAAGCTTGGTATAATATCAATTTTTGTTATCATATGTTTAGCATTTGTTATTACGAGATCAATTAAAGACACTGATGTAGGAGTAACTCTAGTAGGTTTGTTTACTATCTGATCGAAATTTAGTTTTTTAATTAGTTTAGAGAGAGAGAGAGAGAGAGAGAGAGAGAGAGAGAGAGAGAGATGTTCGTGAAGACAAAAAATAGTGAGTTTAAATAAGTGAATAAATACAAAGGCAAAATTTAAGAGAGAGAGAGAGAGAGAGAGAGAGAGAGAGAGAGAAGAACATAAAAAACAGCGAGTTTAAAAGAATGGCATATACACAAAGGCAGAGTTTGAGAGAGAGAGAGAGAGAGAGAGAGAGAGAGAGAGAGATGTTCGTGAAGACAAAAAATAGTGAGTTTGAATAATTAAAAAAAATACAAAGGCAGAATTTAAGATGAGAGAGAGAGAGAGAGAGAGAGAGAGAGAGAGAGAGAGAGAGATGTTCGTGGAGACATTAAACAGTGAGTTTAAAAGGATGGACTAAATACAAAGACAGAATTGAGAGACGAGAGAGAGAGAGAGAGAGAGAGAGAGAGAGTTCAGTTGTTCTTGATGATCAACTTGAGAATATCACAATAGATTGTTCAATTAATTTCCATTTATGAAGGAAATAAACAATAAAAGTGAAGCTTTAATGTAGAAAAAAATAAGAACATTATTACTGGAACTTTATTACTGAGACTTTATTACAGGAAACTTTATTACAGAAACTTTATTCATGAAGATTTATTACTGGAACTTCATTACTGGAACTTCATTACGGAAACTTTACGACTAGAACTTTATTATTGGAATTTTATAACTGGAAACTTTATCACAGAAACTTTATTACTGGAACCATATCACTGGTATTATCATTACTGGAACATCATTACTGGATCGCATTAGGAAATACTAATTCGTCTGAGCGCAAGTAAAGGAGTTTCATCATTGCGTAGATGAGTAGGGCAATTGATGGGTAATTAGACTGTGTAGTGTCATTACTAACCTCTTGGAGTTGGTTCGCCTCATTAAGCTTTTGCTAACTCCTTATTACGTCTGATGAGGAATCTCTCTCTCTCTCTCTCTCTCTCTCTCTCTCTCTCTCTCTTCACATACACGTACGTATATATAACACATGCTGTACAGAGAGAGAGAGAGAGAGAGAGAGAGAGAGAGAGAGAGAGAGAGTTGTGTTTACAAGGTTTAAAGTGGAGAAAGCTATAAGTTTCGCTTGCTATATATAATAATAATAAATAATAATAATATAATAATAATAATAATAATAATAATAATAATAATAATAATAATAATAACAACTTCAAAGTTCAAACTTACAGCAAATGTTTTAATGTTCAGCACTCTGACATGAGTCTGTCTTCATAGCTTATATACAGTAAATCTATTATAACATTGTTACTAATCATTACTTCTCATATATAGTTTATTTCCTTATTGCCTTTCCTCACCGGGCTATTCTTTCCCTGTCGGAGCCTTTGGACCGAGTGATAACGTCCCTGACTGGTGATTGCCAAACTGGGGTTCGAGTCCCCGCTCAAACTCGTTATTTCCTTTTGTCACTGCAACCTCACCATCCTTGTTAGCTAAGAATGGGGGTGTGGGGGAGCCCATAGGTCTACCTGCTGAGTCATCAGTAGCCTTTGCCCGACCCTCCCTGGTCCTAGCTTGGGTGGAGAGGGGCTTGGGCGCTGATCATATGTATATATGGTCAGTCTCTAGGGCATTGTCCTGTATGATAAGGCAATGTCACTGTCCCTTGTCTCTGCCATTCATGAGAAGCCTTTAAACATTTAAACCTGCCTCTCCCTGGTCCTAGCTTGGATGGAGAGGGTGCTTTGGCGCTGATCATATATATATATATATATATATATATATATAAGCAGTCTCTAGGGCATTGTCCTGCATGATAGGGCAATGTCACTGTCCCTTGCTTCTGCCATTCCTGACCGGCCTTTAAACTAATATACTTTATCCCTGCTGGATCCTTTAGGCTTCTAGCATCCTGCTATTCCAACTAGGGTTGTAACTGACCATTAAATCAGCTCGCTTCTCCAGACCACAACTAGCCATTTCCTTTTTCTTTTTTTTCCCCCTTTGCATCTTTGTTCGTTATCTGCGTAGCACAGGCTATGCTTCATTCCCAT
>NC_090754.1:53320872-53338372 GCF_036898095.1 Palaemon carinicauda
TAGAAACCACGTTACACCATCCAAGGCTTTTTTCGAATCCAGTCAAGTATTCGTTCAGTGAATACACATATCAAATACACATATCAAGGCCATATATTAAAAGAACTGACAAAGGTTGCTTTAATTTGCCATCCTAGTTCAATTTTGTACGCTAAAAGTTTCCGCTTTCTCTTGATTTATAGAATTAGATATTTACCAATGGGAAACTTCGCACCATTCTCACGGGACTAAGTTATATTTCTACCATCTTATAAGTTCACTAAAGGTAACTTATCTTTCTACCTCTAACTCACCCCCTCCTTGAAACCCTCTTGTTATATGCTTTCAAGAGTAAATTAAGAATTAAGTTTGTATAGAAATATACATACAAACATTATGCATGTTGTTACGCTACTGGTAACAAATCTGAATCTGTCTAAAGAGACAGTGCTTTGATTTAATACATGGAGGAAAAAACTAAGGAAAAGCTTAGGCTTTTATATTTGAAACTGTATATTTTGAATACTTTTTATATGTAGAAGTACATATAATCTAGGGTTATCTTTAAAAACAAATAAAAAAACTAGGAAGCACGAACTAATAAAATAAAGTAATGACCGACCAATTCCTGCGGGAGCAAATTGCTAAATACCTTAGAAATATTAGATTCAAACCTTAACAGTTACAAGACTAAGTGAATCTACTCTAAAAAAATTCCAACTTTTCAAAGTTTAAACTATAAACAAAAATAACTAAGCACAAAAAAATAACAGTTCAATAAAATTACATGGCAAATTTCATGAAAGTACATATTGAGGAACACTAAAGGGACAAATATTAAAAAATACTTTATTATAATATATCTCTCCCTCCAAGAGGAGACAAAACATTGTAGATCCAAGTAACAAACTGATAGATTAGAATTTTAATATGCAGAATGATACTGCTGCAGGACCAAGGCCCATTAGAGTTACACTAAAGTTTTTTAATTTTACTTAAAAGCGACAATGGATTACAGTCAGAAAGCGCTAAACAAAAATTTATTATCTATCAATTTTATTCAAAGATTTATAAACTAATCAAAATTTCCAAGAGCATGAAGTTGAGCCCTAGCCGAGGCTTCCTCCACTGTACTCCAGGAACTGATGAGGCTACAGTTCACTTGAAAAGAAATCTGGGGTAGTAAATCAGTCATCAGTCTGCATCATAGCTGCTCCTACAGCCACATAACTAGCTTCTACAACAGCTTATCGAATTCAGCTTGTCAACACAGAAGATTGGATTCAATATCAAGGGCACGTTGATATTTTTGTCCCCTAGAGTCGATCTTAAGGCTGGCGAGACTAATCTGAGGTACAGAAGCTTGAAAAGTTCGGACAGAACCTCTTTATAGAGTCTTTCCATAACAATAAAGCGTTGTACTGACTTTATAAGAGTATACTATTCTTTGATACATGTTACCATTATTGGGTGCAATTCCCTACACCCATGAACAAAGTTTAAGATGTCCAACGGTAACTTTCTGCCAGGTATTCTCCAAGGTGAAGAAATAACTCAGGATCTTTAAAATGTTATTTTCATTAGTAAAATAAATTTTTGAATATACTTACCCGATAATCATGTAGCTGTCAACTCCGTTGCCCGACAGAATTCTACGGAAGGGATACGCCAGCGATCGCTATACAAGAGGGGGGTGTACTCACCAGCGCCACCTGTGGCCAGGTACTGCAGTACTTCTTGTTGACACCACCTCAATTTTTCCTCGGTCCACTGGTTCTCTATGGGGAGGAAGGGTGGGTCAATTAAATCATGATTATCGGGTAAGTATATTCAAAAATTTATTTTACTAATGAAAATAACATTTTTCAATATTAATCTTACCCGATAATCATGTAGCTGATTCACACCCAGGGAGGTGGGTGAAAACCAGTGTACATGTATATCAAGAAGCTAAGTATCCCGTATTTCATATTATCAGTTATTCAAAATAACAATGAAATTATAAGTACCTGGTAAGGAAGTCGACTTGAACCATTACTCTGCCTTTAATAAGTTCGTCTTCCTTACTGAGCGCAGCGTTCCTCTTAGGAGGCTGAACAACTCTAAGGTGCTGAAGTATCAAGGGCTGCAACCCATACTAAAGGACCTCTACACAACCTCTAACCTAGGCGCTTCTCAAGAACGAATTGACCACCCGCCAAATCAACTAGGATGCGGAAGGCTTCTTAGCCTACCGTAACAACCCAAAAACAACAATAAAAGCATTCAAGAGAAAGGTTAATAAAGGTTATGGGATTAAGGGAATGTAGTGGCTGAGTCCTCACCTACTACTGCACTCGCTGCTACGAATGGTCCCAGGGTGTAGCAGTTCTCGTAAAGAGACTGGACATCTTTGAGATAAAATGATGCAAACACTGACTTGCTCCTCCAATAGGTTGCATCCATAATACTCTGCAGAGAACGGTTCTGTTTGAAGGCCATCGAAGTAGCTACAGCTCTCACTTCGTGGGTCCTTACCTTCAGCAAAGCAAGGTCTTCATCCTTCATGTGAGAATGAGCTTCTCTAATCAGAAGCCTTATGTAATACGAAACTGCGTTTTTGGACATAGGCATCGAAGGTTTCTTGATGGCACACCATAAGGCTTCTGATTGTCCTCGTATAGGTTTTGACCTTTTAAGATAATACTTTAGAGCTCTGACAGGGCAAAGAACTCTCTCTAGCTCGTTACCCACCATGTTGGAGAGGCTAGGAATTTCGAACGATCTAGGCCAAGGACGTGAAGGAAGTTCATTTTTTGCCAAAAAACCGAGCTGTAAGGAACATGTTGCTGTTTCGGATGTGAATCCTATGTTCCTGCTGAAGGCGTGAACCTCACTAACTCTTTTGGCTGTTGCAAGGCAGACGAGGAAAAGAGTTTTGAGAGTAAGGTCTTTGAAAGAGGCTGACTGGAGAGGTTCAAATCTAGGAGACATCAGGAACCTTAAGACTACGTCTAGATTCCAGCCTGGAGTGGACAAGCGACGTTCTTTAGAGGTCTCGAAAGACTTAAGGATGTCCTGTAGATCCTTGTTGGAAGAAAGATCCAAGCCTCTGTGGCGGAAAACTGATGCCAACATACTTCTGTACCCTTTGATCGTAGGAGCCGAAAGAGATCTAACATTCCTAAGATGTAACAGGAAGTCAGCAACTTGGGTTACAGAGGTATTGGTAGAGGAAACTGCATTGGCTCTGCACCAGCTTCGGAAGACTTCCCACTTGGATTGATAGACTCTACGAGTGGAAATCCTCCTTGCTCTGGCAATCGCTCTGGCTGCCTCCTTCGAAAAGCCTCTAGCTCTAGAGAGTCTTTCGATAGTCTGAAGGCAGTCAGACGAAGAGCGTGGAGGCTTGGGTGTACCTTCTTTACGTGAGGTTGACATAGAAGGTCCACTCTTAGAGGGAGAGTCCTGGGAACGTCGACCAGCCATTGCAGTACCTCTGTGAACCATTCTCTTGCAGGCCAAAGGGGAGCAACCAACGTCAGCCGTGTCCCTTCGTGGGAGACGAACTTCTGGATAACTCTGTTGATGATCTTGAACGGCGGGAATGCATAAAGATCGAGATGGGACCAATCCAGCAGAAAAGCATCCACGTGAACTGCTGCCGGGTCTGGAATTGGGGAACAGTACAATGGGAGCCTCTTGGTCATGGAGGTGGCGAACAGATCTATCGTTGGCTGACCCCACAAGGTCCAAAGTCTGTTGCACACGTCCTTGTGAAGGGTCCATTCTGTGGGGATGACCTGACCCTTCCTGCTGAGGCGATCTGCCGAGACATTCATATTGCCCTGAATGAATCTCGTTACCAGCTTGAGGTTTAGACTTCTTGACCAAATGAGGAGGTCCCTTGCGATCTCTTATAGCTTCTTCGAATGAGTCCCTCCCTGCTTGGAGATGTATGCCAAGGCTGTGGTGTTGTCGGAGTTCACCTCCAGCACCTTGTTTAGCAGGAGGGACTTGAAGTTCATTAAGGCCAGATGTACTGCCAACAACTCCTTGCAATTGATGTGAAGCGTTTCCTGTTCCTTGTTCCATGTCCCCGAGCATTCCTGTCCGTCCAAGGTCGCGCCCCAGCCCGAGTCTGATGCGTCCGAATAGAGATGAAGATTGGGGGTCTGAACAGCTAACGAGAGACCCTCCTTGAGAAGGATGTTGCTCTTCCACCACATGTGAGTAGTCTTCATCTCTTTGGTAACAGGAATAGAGACTGCTTCGAGCGTCAAATCCTTGTCCCAGTGAGCTGCTAGATGGAATTGAAGGGGGCGGAGGTGGGGTCTCCCTAACTCGGTGAACAGGGCTAACGATGACAGGGTCCCTGTTAGACTCATCCACTGTCTCACCGAGCATCTGTTCCTCTTCAGCATGCTCAGAATGCACTCTAGGGCTTGGTTGATTCTTGGGGCCGACGGAAAAGCCCGAAAAGCTTGACTCCGAATCTCCATTCCCAGGTAAACGATGGTTTGGGAAGGAATAAGCTGGGACTTTTCTAAGTTGACCAAAAGACCCAGTTCCTTGGTCAAGTCCAAAGTCCAATTGAGACTCTCCAGACAGCGACGACTTGTGGGGGCTCTTAACAGCCAGTCGTCTAAATAAAGGGAGGCTCTGATGTCCGCCAAGTGGAGGAATTTCGCAAGATTCCTCATCAGTCGCGTGAACACCATAGGTGCCGTGCTTAGGCCAAAACACAGGGCTTGGAATTGGTATACAACCTTTCCAAAAACGAATCTCAGAAAAGGTTGGGAGTCTGGATGAATGGGGACGTGAAAGCAAGCGTCTTTCAGATCCAGCGAGACCATCCAGTCCTCCTGCCTGACCGCTGCTAGGACCGACTTCGTCGTCTTCATAGTGAACGTCTGCTTGGTGACATAAGCATTGAGCGCACTGACGTCCAGCACCGGTCTCCAACCTCCTGTCTTCTTGGTCACCAGAAAGAGACGGTTGTAGAAGCCCGGGGATTGATGATCCCGGACTATCACCACTGCCTCCTTCTGTAACAGAAGCGACACCTCTTGATGTAACGCTAGCCTCTTGTCCTTTTCCTTGTAGTTGGGAGAGAGGTTGATGGGAGAAGTGGTCAGAGGGGGATTGCGGCAGAATGGTATCTTGTAACCCTCCCTTAGCCACTTGACAGACTGGGCGTCTGCACCTCTTCTTTCCCAAGCTTGCCAGAAGATCTTGAGTCTGGCTCCTACAGCTGTCTGGAGAGGAGGAGAGTCAGTGTTTGCCTTTCGAAGACTTGATACCTTTCTTGGACCTGCCCCTGTGACCGTCTGGACGGGTACCTCCTCGGCTGGGGGCTCTGCCACGAAAGGGCGGAATAAATCTAGTAGCAGGAGTATCAGCCACTGGGGTGCGGTAAGTTCTAGGAACTGAAGGAGCAATCTTAGCCTTCCGTGCTGAAGAGGCCACAAGATCATGCGTGTCCTTCTGAATGAGAGCCGCAGACAATTCCTTGATAAGATCCTCAGGAAACAGGAACTTAGAAAGAGGAGCAAAAAGTAACTGCGACCATTGGCAAGAGGTGATACCAGTGGAAAGGAAGGAGCAAAGCTGTTCCCTTTTCTTGAGGACTCCCGATACAAACATAGAGGCAAGTTCGCCGGAACCATCGCGAATTGCTTTGTCCATACAGGACATGATCAACATGGCCGAGTCTTTGTCAGATGGGGCAGTCTTCTTGCTCAAGGCCCCCAGGCACCAATCGAGAAAATTAAAAATTTCAAAGGCGCGAAAGACTCCCTTCAAGAAGTGGTCCAGGTCAGAAAAGGTCCAGCAGACCTTAGAGCGTCTCATAGCTGACCTTCGTGGAGAGTCAACCAAACTTGAGAAGTCAGCCTGGGCAGAGGCAGGGACCCCCAAGCCTGGTTCCTCTCCTGTGGCATACCAGACGCCCGCCTTAGACGTCAGCTTAGGAGGTGGAAACATAAAAGACGTCTTTCCCAGTTGCTGCTTGGACTGCAACCAATCCCCTAACATTCTCAAAGCTCTCTTTGAAGATCTAGCGAAGACGAGCTTAGTGTAGGCAGACTTAACAGGTTGCATGCCTAGAGAGAACTCGGATGGAGGAGAGCGAGGGGTAGCAGACACAAAGTGATCCGGGTAAAGTTCTCTGAACAGAGCCAGAACCTTGCGAAAGTCGATGGAGGGTGGCAATGACTTGGGTTCCTCCACGTCAGATGAAGGATCATCCAGGTGAGCAGCTTCATCCTCAGAAACCTCATCACCTGAGGGTTGAGAAGCGAGAGGTAAAGTCAAAGCTGTCTGCTGAATGGCTGAATCCTGAAGAGCGGGTGCATGCGCACTTGCGGATTCATCCTCAAGTCTCTGTTGAAGAGGATGAGGGCTGGTAATGACAAAGTCCTGAGGCTGGGATGAAGGAGGTTCTGCGGAGGTCTGAGGAGCAAGCGTGGTGAGAGGCGACTGTAGTAAAGCATGAGGCTCGTGCTGCAAAGACTGCGGTTCAAGTTGAATGGGAAGAGGCTCAAGCTGAGGAGAAAGTGGCAGATGCATGCGTTGAGGTGGCTGACTCATAGCATGAGGTTCCTGCCTCAAGAGTTGCGCTTGCTTCAAGGGTTGAGGTGGCTGCGCAGAGAGAGGCTCTTGTCTCACGAGTTGAGGTTCTTGAGGTGCTTGCCTCGAGAGTTGAGGTTCTCGCCTCGAGGAAAGTGGAGGTGGCTGCTGCGAGAGTTGAGGTGGCTGCCTCAAGGATGGTAGAGGTTGTCGTACCTCAAGAGGTTGGTGCCTCGAGGATGGAGGTAATGCAAGATACTCCTGCCTCAAGGGTAGAGGAGGTTGTAAAGCATAAGGTTCCTGTCCCCATTGTTGAGGAGGTTGCTGCGTGGTAAGAGGCTCCTGCCTCAAAGAAAGTGGAGGTTGCTGCACAGCGCTGGTATCTGGCAACTCCCAACGCGGCAGCTCACGCATGGAGGTAGCTTGAGGAACCTCAACCTCATACGTCTGGCAGATTGTACTGCGCTGAGGAGGAGGAGCGCTCGCAGGAGGAGGTGTATTAACCTTCTCTGCCTGAAACTCCCGCATCAACACCGCAAGCTGCGACTGCATAGTCTGCAGCAAAGCCATCTTAGGATCAACAGAAGTTGAGGTCTGTTGAGGCATAGCTTTAACAGAAGTTGAGGTCTGTTGAGGCAGCACCTTGCCTCTCTTAGGAGGCGTGCAGTCACCTGATGACTGCGGCGAGTCCGAGCTAGCCCAATGGCTACACCCTGGCTGTTGGACTCGCGCGGTCTGGACTTTACGCTTAAGAGGTCTTGAGGCCTGAGTCCAGCGTTTTCTCCCCGAAAAATCTTCTGCAGACGAGGATCTAAAGGGCTCAATCGTCTGAGAGTGGAAGTGACGATCTCTATAAGATACGCCCGCAACCACTGAGGATACTACTGTGCGCCGATCAAGGCCTGCCGAACCCTTTTGCCCTTCGACATTGCTTCTCCCCTGGGCTTGGGAGCTTGCAAGAGGTCCCGGACTGGGAGGACGACTGGCACGCACAGAAGTATCCTCACGCGCAACACTGACACTGACACTAGCACTAGGCACTACCACTTCCCACTGCACTTTTCACTTTAAGTTCCTTGACGTCTGCCAAAAGGAACTTGTGGTCACTCACTACCGACTCCACTTTATCACCTAAAGCCTGAATAGCACGTAAAACATCTGACATATCAGGCTGAGCACTAATAGTAGGTTCGGGGGTAGCCACTACAGGGTGAGGAAAAGGTTGAGGATCATGGGGGGAGGAATAAAGTAAAGAGCGAGCCGAACTCCTCCTAACTCTCTCTCTCTCTCTAACTTAGTGGTATACTTAAGGAATCGAATAAAATCAAGTTCCGAAAGTCCGGCACATTCCTCACATCGATCTTCCAACTGACAGGATTTTCCCCTACAGTCGGAACAAACGGTGTGAGGATCAACCGAGGCCTTCGGAAGCCGCCTAATACAAGTCCTACATCGTCTTTGGGGAGGAGCTTGAGAATGGTCGGACATCTTGAATCAGAGAACAGTCAAGGGGGATTCCAATTTAAAGCTAAAGATCGTTAAACCATAAATCAAAATTAATCCAAAAGCTATCTAAGCTAAGGGAAAAGCTTCCTGTATAGCGAAAGCTGAAATCTCAGAGCAATACTTCACCAAAACCGTGAACAAAGACTCCAAAATTATAAGCGTATCCATGTAGGTCTTGCCGGAAGCACGACAGAGGAAAAATTGAGGTGGTGTCAACAAGAAGTACTGCAGTACCTGGCCACAGGTGGCGCTGGTGAGTACACCCCCCTCTTGTATAGCGATCGCTGGCGTATCCCTTCCGTAGAATTCTGTCGGGCAACGGAGTTGACAGCTACATGATTATCGGGTAAGATTAATATTGAAAAATTTTCTTTCCTATATCGTCGTGGACCAATGTCGTCAATGAAAAAATTTCTCATCTGAAACAGAACATTAAAAGGTTTAAATGTTTTAAGCATTTGTCATTTCAAAGGGAAGAACAGTAGTGAAATTGAACTAAGATATAACCCGGCAGAAGCTTATGGCATTTTGTCAAGGGTACTTTATTAATAAGCTTTAATGAAAATTGTTGAAAAATGTTATTTTCATTAGTAAAATAAATTTTTGAATATACTTACCCGATAATCATG
This sequence comes from Palaemon carinicauda, assembly GCF_036898095.1. NCBI lineage: Eukaryota > Metazoa > Arthropoda > Malacostraca > Decapoda > Palaemonidae > Palaemon > Palaemon carinicauda. The sequence goes on from NC_090754.1 coordinate 53,329,536, forward strand.
TAGCTGTCAACTCCGTTGCCCGACAGAATTCTACGGGAGGGATACGCCAGCTATCACTATACTAGAAGGGGGTGTACTCACCAGCGCCACCTGTGGCCAGGTACTGCAGTACTTCTTGTTGACACCACCTCACTTTTTCCTCGGTCCACTGGTTCTCTATGGGGAGGAAGGGTGGGTCAATTAAATCATGATTATCGGGTAAGTATATTCAAAAATTTATTTTACTAATGAAAATAACATTTTTCAATATTAAACTTACCCGATAATCATGTAGCTGATTCACACCCAGGGGGGTGGGTGAAAACCAGTGTACATGACTAAAGGATAGCTAAGTATCCCGTATTTCATATAATCAGTTATTTCAGAATAACAATGAAATAATAAGTACCTGGTAAGGAAGTCGACTTGAACCGTTACTCTGCCTTTATTAAGTTCGTCTTCCTTACTGAGCGCAGCGTTCCTCTTAGGAGGCTGAATCAACTCAAAGGTGCTAAAGTATACAGGGCTGCAACCCATACTAAAGGACCTCTACACAACCTCTAACCCAGGCGCTTCTCAAGAATGAATTGACCACCCGCCAAATCAAAAAGGATGCGGAAGGCTTCTTAGCCTACCGTAACAACCCAAAAAACAACAATAAAAGCATTCAAGAGAAAGGTTAAAAAGGTTATGGGATTAAGGGAATGTAGTGGCCGAGCCCTCACCTACTACTGCACTCGCTGCTACGAATGGTCCCAGGGTGTAGCAGTTCTCGTAAAGAGACTGGACATCTTTAAGATAAAATGATGCAAACACTGACTTGCTCCTCCAATAAGTTGCATCCATAATGCTCTGCAGAGAACGGTTCTTATTAAAGGCCATCGAAGTGGCTACGGCTCTCACTTCGTGGGTCCTTACCTTCAGCAAAGCAAGGTCTTCATCCTTCATGTGAGAATGGGCTTCTCTAATCAGAAGCCTTATATAATACGAAACTCCGTTTTTGGACATGGGCATCGAAGGTTTCTTGATTGCACACCATAAGGCTTCTGACCGTCCTCGTATAGGTTTTGACCTATTAAGATAATATTTCAGAGCTCTGACAGGGCAAAGAACTCTTTCTAGCTCGTTACCTACCATGTTGGAAAGGCTAGGAATTTCAAACGATCTAGGCCAAGGACGTGAAGGAAGTTCATTCTTAGCTAAAAATCCGAGCTGTAAAGAACATGTTGCAGATTCGGATGTGAACCCAATGTTCTTGCTGAAGGCATGAACCTCACTGACTCTTTTAGCTGTTGCAAGGCAGACGAGGAAAAGAGTCTTGAGGGTAAGGTCCTTGAAGGAAGCTGACTGGAGAGGTTCGAACCTAGGAGACATAAGGAACCTTAAGACTACGTCTAGATTCCAGCCTGGAGTGGGTAAACGACGTTCTTTAGAAGTCTCAAAAGACTTAAGGATGTCTTGAAGGTCCTTGTTGGAAGAAAGGTCCAAACCTCTGTGGCGGAGAACTGAAGCCAACATACTTCTGTACCCTTTAATCGTAGGAACCGAAAGGGATCTCTCATTCCTTAGATGTAATAGGAAGTCAGCTATTTGGGTTACAGAGGTATTGGTAGAGGAAACTGCATTGGCTCTACACCAGCTTCGGAAGACTTCCCACTTGGATTGGTAGACTCTACGAGTGGATACCCTCCTTGCTCTGGCAATCGCACTGGCTGCCTCCTTCGAAAAGCCTCTAGCTCTAGCGAATCTTTCGACAGTCTGTAGGCAGTCAGACGAAGAGCGTGGAGGTTTGGGTGCACCTTGTCTACGTGAGGTTGACGTAGAAGGTCCACTCTTAGAGGGAGAGTCCTGGGGACGTCGACCAGCCATTGTAGTACCTCTGTGAACCATTCTCTTGCAGGCCAAAGGGGAGCAACCAGCGTCAGCCGTGTCCCTTCGTGCGAGACGAACTTTTGAATGACTCTGTTGATGATCTTGAACGGTGGGAATGCGTAAAGGTCGAGATGGGACCAATTCAGCAGAAAAGCATCCACATGAACTGCTGCTGGGTCTGGAACTGGGGAACAGTACAAAGGAAGCCTCTTGGTCATGGAGGTGGCAAACAGATCTATCGTAGGCTGACCCCACAAGGTCCAAAGTCTGTTGCACACGCTCTTGTGAAGGGTCCATTCCGTGGGGATGACTTGATCTTTTCTGCTTAGGCGATCTGCTGAGACGTTCATGTTGCCCTGAATGAACCTCGTTACTAGAGTGAGGTTTAGACTTCTTGACCAAATGAGGAGGTCCCTTGCTATCTCGTACAGGTTCCTCGAATGGGTCCCTCCCTGCTTGGAGATGTAAGCCAAGGCTGTGGTGTAGTCGGAGTTCACCTCCACCACCTTGCCTAGCAGGAGGGACTTGAAGTTCATAAGGGCCAAATGAACTGCCAGTAGCTCCTTGCAGTTGATGTGGAGCGTTTCCTGTTCCCTGTTCCACGTTCCCGAGCATTCCTGTCCGTTCAAGGTCGCGCCCCAGCCCGAGTCTGATGCATCCGAGAAAGATGAAGATTGGGGGTCTGAATCGCTAACGATAGGCCCTCCTTGAGAAGGAGGTTGGTCTTCCACCACAAGAGAGTGGTCTTCATCTCTTTGGTGACAGGGATAGAGACTGCTTCGAGCGTCAAATCCTTGTCCCAATGAGCTGCTAGATGGAATTGGAGAGGGCGGAGGTGGAGTCTCCCTAACTCGACGAACAGGGCTAACGATGACAGGGTCCCTGTGAGACTCATCCACTGTCTCACCGAGCAACTGTTCCTCTTCAGCATGCTCAGGATGCAATCTAGGGCTTGGCTTATCCTTGGGGCCGATGGAAAAGCCCGAAAATCCTGACTCCGAATCTCCATTCCCAGGTAAACTATGGATTGGGAGGGAATGAGCTGGGACTTTTCTAAGTTGACTAACAGACCCAGTTTCTTGATCAAGTCCAAAGTCCAGTTGAGACTCTCCAGACAGCGACGACTCGTGGAGGCTCTCAACAGCCAGTCGTCTAAGTAAAGGGAGGCTCTGATGTCCGATAAGTGGAGGAATTTTGCAACATTCCTCATCAGATGCGTAAACACCATAGGAGCTGTGCTTAGGCCAAAACACAGGGCTTGGAATTGGTACACAACCTTTCCAAAAACGAATCTCAGGAAAGGTTGGGAGTCTGGATGAATAGGAACGTGAAAGTAAGCGTCTTTCAGATCCAACGAGACCATCCAGTCCTCCTGCCTGACCGCTGCTAGGACCGACTTCGTCGTCTCCATAGTGAACGTCTGCTTGGTGACATAAGCATTGAGCGCGCTGACGTCCAGCACCGGTCTCCAACCTCCTGTCTTCTTGGCCACCAGAAAGAGACGGTTGTAGAAGCCCGGGGATTGATGGTCCCGGACTATAACCACTGCCTTCTTCTGTAACAGGAGCGACACCTCCTGGTGCAACGCTAGCCTCTTGTCCTTTTCTTTGTAGTTGGGAGAGAGGTTGATGGGAGAAGTGGTCAGAGGGGGTTTGCGGCAGAATGGTATCCTGTAACCCTCCCTTAGCCACCTGACAGACTGGGCGTCTGCACCTCTCTTTTCCCAAGCTTGCCAGAAGGTCTTGAGTCTGGCTCCTACTGCTGTCTGGAGAGGAGGAGAGTCAGTGTTTGCCTTTTGAAGTCTTGGGACCTTTCCTAGACTTGCTCCTGGAAGAGTCTGGACGGGAGCTTCCTCGGCTGGGGGCTCTGCCACGAAAGGGCGGAATAAACCTTGTAGCAGGAGTATCAGCCACTGGGGTGCGGTAAGTCCTGGGAACTGAGGGAGCAACCTTAGTCTTACGAGCTGAAGAGGCCACAAGATCATGAGTGTCCTTCTGAATCAGGGCCGCAGACAAATCCTTGATAAGCTCTTCGGGAAACAAGAACTTAGAAAGCGGAGCAAAAAGGAGTTGAGACCTTTGACAAGGTGTAATGCTGGAAGAAAGAAAGGTGCAAAGTTGCTCCCTTTTCTTAAGAACTCCTGACACAAACATTGAAGCAAGCTCGCCAGACCCATCCCGAATTGCTTTATCCATGCAGGACATTAAAAGCATGGCCGAGTCCTTGTCCGCAGGGGAGGTCTTCTTGCTCAGGGCCCCCAGGCACCAGTCTAGAAAATTGAACATCTCAAAGGCACGAAATACACCCTTTAGGAAGTGGTCTAAATCGGAGAAGGTCCAGCAAACCTTAGAGCGCCTCATTGCTGATCTACGAGGAGAGTCGACCAAACTTGAGAAGTCAGCCTGGGCAGAGGCAGGGACCCCCAAGCCTGGTTCCTCTCCTGTGGCATACCATACGCCCGCCTTAGAAGTGAGCTTAGTAGGTGGGAACATAAAGGAAGTCTTCCCTAGTTGCTGTTTAGACTGCAACCACTCCCCTAATATTCTTAAAGCTCTCTTAGAGGACCTAGCAAAGACGAGCTTCGTATAAGTTGACTTAACAGGTTGCATGCCCAGCGAAAACTCAGATGGAGGAGAGCGGGGGGTAGCAGAAACAAAATGGTCCGGGTATACCTCTCTGAAAAGAGCCAGGACCTTACGAAAGTCAATGGGAAGAGGAGAAGACTTGGGTTCTTCCACGTCTGATGAGGGATCCAGGTGCGCAGCTTCCTCCTCAGAAACCTCATCACCAGAGTGTAGCGAAGTGAGAGGTAATGTAACAGTGGTATGCTGAACAGCAGAATCTGAACAAGCGGGTGCATAAACGCTTGTGGTTTCATCCTCAAGTCTCTGTTGCTGAGTTAAAACCTGAGGTTCAGGCTGCAAAGACTGGTCAAGAATAGTAGAGGAAGGTAGGCGCATGGGTTGAGGTGGCCGACTCCTAGCATGAGTTTCTTGTCTCAAGAGTTGCGCTTGCTGTAAGGGTTGCGGATGCGCAGTAGCAGATTCCTGAGGAACGAGTTGAGGTTCCTGAGGTGTGAGCTGCGAGAGTTGAGGTAGCGGCTGCGCAGAACGCAGTTCCTGTCTCGCGAGTTGAGGTTCCTGAGGTGCTAGCCTAAGGAGTTGAGGCTCTCGCCTTGAGGAGGGTTGAGGTCGCTGCAGCGAGTGCTGAGGTGGCTGCCTCATGGATGGAAGAGGTTGTCGTACCTCAAGAGAATGTTGCCTCGCTGGTGGAACCGCAAGCGGAAGCGGAGGAAGTAAGGCATAAGACTCCTGCTCCCATTGCTGAGGTTGCCTTAAGGAAGGCGGAGGTTGCTGCACACCGCTGGTAACTGGCAACTCAGTATGCGGTAAGGTATCCTGAGGAACCTCAACTTCGTACGCCTGGCAGACTGGACTGCGGTGAGGCGGAGCGATCGCAGGAGGAGGTGTAACCTTCTCAGCCTGACACTCACGCATTAAGACCGCAAGCTGTGACTGCATGGACTGCAGCAAAGTCATCTTGGGGTCGACAGACGCTAAGGTCTGCTGAGGCAAAGCCTTAACAGAAGATGAGGTCTGTTGCGGCATCACCTTACCTCTCTTATGAGGTGTGCAGTCACCTGATGACTGCGGAGAGTCAGAGCTAATCCAATGACTGCAACCAGGTTGTAGAACTCTTGAGGTCTGGACTTTGCGTTTGAGAGGTCTTGAGACCTGAGTCCAGCGTTTTCTCCCTGACATTTCTTCTGCAGACGAGTAAAAGACGGGCTCAATCGTCTGCGGGTGGGAGTGACGGTCTCTGTAAGACACGCCCGCAACCACCGAGGATACTTCTGTGCGCCGATCAAGGCCTGCCGAACCCTTTTGCCCTTCGACATTGCTTCTCCCCTGGGCTTGGGAGCTTGCAAGAGGTCCCGGACTGGGAGGACGACTGGCACGCACAGAAGTACCCTCACGCACCACACTGACACTGACACTAGCACTTGGCACCGCACTGACACTAGCACTTGGCACAGCACTGGCACTATCCCCTCCCACTGCACTTTTGACCTTAAGTTCTTTGACTTCTGCCATAAGAGACTTATGATCACTAACCACCGATTCCACTTTGTCACCTAAAGCCTGAATGGCACGCAAAACATCGGACATATCAGGTTGAGTACAAATAGTAGGTTCGGGGGTAGCCACTACAGGGGGAGGAAAAGGTTGAGGATCATGAGGTGAGGAAAAAAGTGAAGAGCGAGAAGAACTCCTCCTAACTCTCTCTCTCTCTAACTTGGTTGAATATTTCAGGAATCGAACAAATTCAAGTTCCGAAAGTCCGGCGCATTCCTCACATCGATCTTCCAACTGACAGGGTCTTTCCCTACAGTCAGAACAAGCGGTGTGAGGATCAACCGAGGCCTTCGGAACACGCCTATTACAAGACCTACATCGTCTATGGGGTGGGGCTTGTGAAAGGTCAGACATCTTGAATCAAAGAGTTAGTCAAGGGGGATTCCAAATCAAGCAAAAAGATCGTTAACCATTAATCATAACCAAATAAAAGCTATCTAAGCTAATTAGAAAAGTTTCCAGTATAGCGACAGCTGAAATCTTAGAGAAATACTTCACCAAAAACCGTGAACAATACTCCAAAATCATAAGCATATCCCAGAACGTCTTGCCGGAAGCACGACAGAGGAAAAAGTGAGGTGGTGTCAACAAGAAGTACTGCAGTACCTGGCCACAGGTGGCGCTGGTGAGTACACCCCCTTCTAGTATAGTGATAGCTGGCGTATCCCTCCCGTAGAATTCTGTCGGGCAACGGAGTTGACAGCTACATGATTATCGGGTAAGTTTAATATTGAAAATTTGGCATTTGCAACAAGTACTGAAAATTCTTGAAGGATTAGTGTCTAAGGGAGGTAAAGTTTAACTTTCACTATACTTTCTAGACCATGACTAACCTGTTTTTTTGGTAGAGTATGCAGGGCCCACGAGTAGCTATTCTGCCAGCACATTCTGGATAAGAGGCTACATCACGTCCCATAGCTTACTTGTAAGTAAATACTCAGTATGGTCTCAGACTAGATTAGTCCCAAAGTGCCAATACCACATGTGAAGCCACAGCTGATGGTAGAGGTACATCTGAAAGATAACAGTACAACAAAGCTGGAGAGAATGCATGAAATATCCTGCAAGATAATATTGTTAAGATATACAAAGTTAAGCTTTTATGGTAGGAAGAGTTATCACCTGTAATCTTGGTAGTCATATGTAACTATCTAAATTTTCACAATCATTACCATAGTATTTCTCCGGGAGATTCCTTAGGAGATTCACATGAATTGTAGATTTTAAAGTCTGAGAGTGGTTTCATATAATCAAAATTACTTCCCATTAAACAATCAAGGTTTAATGGGATACCTCTAAAAAATTACTCCAACACTTACTGTAGTTCGCTTTACTTTGCAAATGTGTCAGCCGGAGCCGATTTAACGCACTTAACGTTATCAAAATTCTTAATTAAACTATGAGCATGCTCTACAGATTTAATTTTGAAACTGTTTCAAAATTACTGCTATAGTGCTCAGTGGTTTGCTTGTGCGCCTTGCAAGCAACCTCCAGAGATTCATAGTCAGTTGAAAGACTTCATTCGTAGTTCGACCCTTGCCCTTCAATACACTTAACTGGAGCGAGTCACTTCTTTGGGCCACCACAATATATTAATAATAAATTCACCTTGTAAACTTGTATACCAAACTTGAACAAAACGAACACGAAACAAAAGCAATTGAATAAAATAATGACAAAGTAAAATAATTCTTGCTGGAACAACTTACGAAATCCAGGAGATCCTAAAAGAGTAATCCTTAGCAGTCACACAAATCCAGTTAATCTAAATCCTCTCACAAATTCTAACTTTAAAAGAAGACTAAATTTCACTCCAGCAAGGAGAACTAAATGCAAACAATATGACAGTTCAAACAAGGATCACGAAGTAAATGTTATGAAAGTACAATTAAGGGGGAACTTCACAAAAAAGACAAAATAAATATTACGTGATATTACTGAGCTTTCATAACAATATTTATACTATATATATGTATACATAGATGCAGATGAACTAAACTTAAAGAAAACACCAACCTTGTTTGATCATATAATTGTATCAGAGGTTGTGACAACCATTTCCAATTTCAGTTATATTCACTCTTCCATTTGTTTACAAGCTGCAGGATAACACGAAAAATAACGGGAAATATAGGTTAGCCCAAATGTGACACCATAAGTAAACAATTCTTTCTTATTTCACTTGACATGTCAAATTTTCTTTCAATTTATGGTACATACTAAAGAGTAATGAACATAAAAACTGAATGTTCCTTTCGAGGAACATTATGGAACCACATGCAGTGGACATTGCCTTTATTTTCATTTCTATTGGATTACCTTAGGACCATACAGGATACCTACTGTCGTTTTAAGGAATACCTAACAAGAATTTGTTTATATAATGAATAACCTAACCTGACAGTTACCTAAAGACCTTAAAGGATAATAGATAGCCTTACCTAACCTAACCAAGCCTAGACTAGCCTAAGTGAAATATAATATTATTACCCATATATACTTACATAACTAAGCATACCTAACCTAACTAAACCAGGATTACCTTAAATGACATAGGATATTATTACCTAACCTAACTAGACCTAAGCTAACCTAAGTGAAATAGGATATTATTGACTAGATTCCTACATAACTAAGCATACCTAACCTAACCAAACCTAGGCTAACCTATGGGAAGTATATTATTACCCAGATATAAGTACATAACTAAACACACCTAACCTAACTAAACATAGGCTACCTTTAGTGAAATAGGATATTATTGGTAGAATCTTACATAACTGAGACTACCTAACCTAACTAAACCTAGGCTAACCTATGGAAAGTATGATATTATTACCCATATATAAT
>NC_090754.1:53353372-53358372 GCF_036898095.1 Palaemon carinicauda
ATTATTAGTATTATTAGTATTATTTTTGTTATTATTATTATTACTGTTATTAGTATTATTTTATTATTATTAGTAGTAGTAGTAGTAGCAGTAGTAGTAGTATTAATGTTGTTTATTTTATTATTTTATTCATTATCATCAATATAGTTATTATTAGGGTTATTATTTCTCTTATTATTATTATTATTGTTATTATTATTATTATTATTATTATTATAATCAATAATATTATAATCATTATTATCATTATTATATAAATATTATTATTATTATCTTTATTATTGATATTATCAATATTAATATTATTATTAATCATATTTCTTATATTATTATTAGTGTTGTTTTAATTATTATTATTATTGGTATTATTATCATCATTATTATAACTGTTATTATTTAATCATTATAATTATTATTATTATCATCATTATTATAGTTGTTATTATTTAATCATTATAATTATCATTATTATCATCATTATTATTATTAATATTAAAATTTTCCCAATGTTCTGTTTCTTACGTGACTTTGGCAGCTATTAATCTACGGTCCCTGGTATCCACATTTCACTACTCTTTTTATAGAATATTAGAATTTATTCAGTTGTGAGTAATAATGGTTTTTGTCTCTTGGTAATAAATTGTTATTAAGAATATATCTATTTATAGTATATTGATACCACTTCCACCACCATAAATATTTTGATATAATATATTATTATTTATATTAATAGCATCATTGACAATTTTATTACAAATATTGTTACTAATATTAAAATTATTACGAATATCAATATTGATATTATTGTTGTTATTATTATTAGTAATATAAATATTGTTATTGTCATAATTATTATTATTATTGTTAATGTTATTATTATTCTTATTATTATTATTATCATTTTTAATATTAATATTATTAATAATGTTATTACCATTATCATTCTTATAACTATTATTATTATTATTATTACTATTATTATTATTATTATTATTATTATTTTTGTTATTATTATTATCATTATTATTAGTATTATTGTTATTATTAATATTATTATTATTATCATAATTATTACTAATATTATTGATATTTTTATTATTATCATTATTACTGTTAATATTTTTATTTATTTTATAATTATTATGATTATTATTGGTATTATTATTATAATTAGTAGTAAAATTATTTCTATAATTATAAATAATTTTATTATTAATATATATTATTAACGTTAACAGTATTAATTTTATTAATATTATTATTATTATTGTTGTTGTTGTTGTTGTTGTTGTTGTTGTTGTTGTTGTTGTTGTTGTTGTTGTTGTTGTTGTTGTTGTTGTTGTTGTTATTATTATTATTGTTATTATTATTAATATAATTAATATTATTATTATATTATTATTATGAAAATAATTATTGTTGGTATTAATAATAATAGTATTATTTTTATTATTATTTTTATTATTGTTATTATTATTATTATTATTATTATTATTATTATTATTATTATTATTATTATTATTATTATTAATATTTTTATTGTTATTATTATGATAATTCCTGTTATTATTATTATTATTATTATTATTATTATTATTATTTTTGTTTTCAGCATTAATATTATTATTATTAAAATTATTATTCTTTGTATTATTATTAATAATAATATTATTATTATTATTATTATTGTTATTTTTTATATTAAGATTATTACTTTTATTATATTTATATATTATTATTTTTTTATTAATAATATTAAAGGTATTGATATTAGTATTATTATTATTGTTGTTGTTGTTGTTTTTGTTATCATTATTTATATATTATTAATAATATTATTATTATTTATATTAATATTGTGATTATTATTATTACCATAAATATTATGTTTATTGTTTTTATTATTAATATTATTATTATTATCATTATTATTATTATTGTTGTTGTTGTTGTTGTTATGATGAATATCATTATTATTATTACTTTTATTATTATTATTTTTATTATTTTTATTTCTATCATTAATATTATTATTACTATAATAATAATATTATTTTAATATTTTTATAATTATTTTTTTATTATTAGTGTTATTAGCAGTAGTAGTGTTGGTATGGTAGTAGTAGTAGTATTTTTAGTATTACTAATAATATTATTTTAATTATTATTAATCTTGTTATGTTATTATTATTATTATTATTATTATTATTATTATTTTTATTATAATTAATAATATTTTTATTAATATTATTATTATTATTATTATTGCTAATATTATTATTATTGTTATTATTGTTATAATTATTAATGATATTATCAATATTATTATTATTATTTTTATTACTATTTTTATCTTTAATATTATATTCACTATTATTTTTTATTATTATCAATATTATTATTATTATTATTATTATTATTATTATTAATAATATTAATATTATTATCATTATCGATATTATTATTTATTAATATTATTATTATTTTCATGACTAATATTATTATTATTATTATTATTATTATTATTATTGTTTTTATTATTATTATTCCATTTCATTATTCTTATTATTATTATTATTATTTTTTATTGATAGATATATAATTATTATTATTATTATTATTATTATTATTATTATTATTAGTAATAGTATTAGTATTAACAGTATTAATTTCAAAATTATTATCATTATTATTATTTTTGTGGTTATTATCATTATTATTATCATTGTTATTATTATAATTATTATTATAATTAATATCGCTATTATTATTATTATTATTATTATTATTATTATTATTATTTTTATTATCATTTATATTATTATTAGTGTTATTATTATTAATATTGATATTATCATCATTATTATAATGGTTATTATTTAATCATTATAATTATTATTATCATTATTATTATTAATATTATTTTCCCAATGTTCTGTTTGTTACGTGACTTTGTCAGCCATTAATCTACGGACTCTGGTATCCACATTTCACTACTCTTTCATAGAATATTAGAATCTATTCAGTAGTGAGTAATAATGGTTTTTGTCTCTTGTTAATAATATTGTTATTAACTATATATTTATTTCTAGTATATTATTATCCACCTTCACCATAATAAATATTTTTATGTAATATATTAATTTTTTTGTTTATATTAATAGTATCATTAACAATATTTTTACAAATATTGTTACTAATATTAAAATTTTTATGGATAAATATCAATATTGATTATATTGTTATTATTATTTATAGTAGTATAATTATTGTTATCATGAATATTATTTTTGTTATTAATGTTATTATTCTTATTATTTTTATTAATATTATTGTATATATTAATATTATTATTATTGTTATTACCATTATCATTCCGATCACTATTATTATCATTATTATTATTGTTATTATTATTATCATTATTATTATTATTAATATTATTATTATTATAAATATCATAATTATTACTAATATTATTATTGATATTTTTATTGTTATTATTATTACTGTTATTATTATCATTTATTTTATAAATATAATAATGATTAATATTGGTATTATTATAATTAGTTGTAAAATTATTTTCATTATTATGATAAATTTTATTATTATTATTATTGATATTTTTATTAATATTATCATCATTAATATTATTACTATTATTATTCATATTATTTTTATTATTATTATAATTAATATTACTATTATTATTCATATTATTTTTATTATTATTATTATAATTTCTTTATCATTATTATTATTATTATTATTATTATTATTATTATTATTATTATTATTATTATTATTATCATTATTATTTTTTCTATAATTATTTTATTGGTTTGTTTTTATTATTATTAAGTATGATAGTACTATTAATATTATTATTATGATTATTATTACTTTTATTATTTACATTATTATTATTATTATTATTATTATTATTATTATTTTCATTATTGTTATTAATATTATTTTTATTATTATTATTTTTATGACTTTTATATTTATTATTAATATTGTTATTCATATCTTTATTATTATTATTATTATTGTTGTTGTTTTTGTTGTTGTTGTTGTTGTTGTTGTTATTATTATTATTATTAATGATATTTTATTATTAATAATATTCCTGTTAGTATTATTATTATTATTATTATTATTATTATTATTATCGTCATTATTATTATTATTATTAATATTATTATTATCATTGATATTATTGTTAGCATTACTATTATTATTAATATTATTATTATTACTATTTTCATTACTGCTATTATTAGTATTATTATTATTAATAATATCATGTTTTATTATTGTTATTATTATTACTATTATTATTATTATTATTATTATTATTATTATTATTATTATTAGTATTTCATTATTATTATTATTATTATTAGTAGTAGTAGTAGTAGTAGTAGTAGTATTAATGTTGTTACTATTATTTTATTTATTATCATCAATATTGTTATTATTATTAGGGTTATTATTTTTATTATTATTATTATTATTATTATTATTATTATTATTATTATTATAATCGTTAATATTATTATCATTATTATTATTATTATTATTATTATTATTATTATTATTATCAATAGTATCATTATTATTGATATTGTCAATATTAATATTATTATTATTATTTTTATTATTATTAATCATATTGCTATTATTATTCTTGGCGTTATTATAATTATTATTATTATTATTATTATTATTATTATTATCATCATTATTATGATTGTTATTATTTAATCATTATAATTATTATTATTATTATCATCATCATTATTATTAATATTATTTTCCCAATGTTCTGTTTGTTACGTGACTCTGGCAGCTAGTAATCAACGGTCCCTGGAATTCACATTTCACTACTCTTTTATAGAATATTAGAATTTAACCAGTAGTGAGTAATAATGGTTTTTGTCTCTTGGTAATATTGTTATTAACAATATATTTATTTCTAGTATATTATTACC
>NC_090754.1:53386731-53399231 GCF_036898095.1 Palaemon carinicauda
ACAGATCGGAAAGATGAAAAATAAGATAGATAACGGCCAGGCTGATACATTGGCCAAGGCTTGGGATCTCATAAAAAAGGAAGACAAAAAGCGCAAACAAAAGACGAGAAAACGGAAAGAAAAGAAGAAGGAAAAGGAGGACAGAAAAGTAAAGTGGGCAGATGATGATGAAATAATTTATTACCATAATCAAAATGATGAATCATCATATCAAGACGATGACGGAAGGACAGAAGAAAGAGGACCCAGAAATAAAGCCCGGAATATGCCATCAGAAAAGCCCATTCCGGGACTGCCCAGAAACCGAACTCTGGGACGTCGTAAAAAGCATAGAGGCAATATGGGACCTAACAATCCCCAAGACCAGGACAGACCGAAGAGAACAATAGAAGAGTTCTTACAAACGTTGAGACCTAAAATCAGGAGGTAAGAAGTTTGATCGTGAATAGAAAAATAAAAAAAAGAAAAAATCCCAAAAAAATATAAAAATAAAAAATCCAAAAAAAATATAAAAATAAAAAATCCAAAAAAAATATAAAAATAAAAAATCCAAAAAAAATATAAAAATAAAAAATCCAAAAAAAATATAAAAATAAAAAATCCAAAAAAATATCAAAACAAAAATCAGCAGCTTAGAGGAGGAGGAGGAGGAAGAGAAGCAGCTAAAAAAAAAAAGAAAATTAATCAAGATAACCTTGAAGGAACCTTAGTTGGACGCTTCAAACCAGGATAAGGAATATGAAAATCTGGATTGATGCATTGGATCCAGTTGACGGATTTGGAAGTGAAGAGGAAGGACCAACCGGCTTGAGGGACGCAATGCTCAACTCTCCAAATTGAACGATGCTTGGAATAACCTGGAGGACTGGCGATGCAGAAGGAAGAGACCTAGCGGATTCTGTATGCTATGTACCTTGGTGAACGAGTACAAGACGTTTGTCAAGTGTACAAATGGTCGGATATCTAGATCTATTCTTTTGGATACCAACCTTCGGGTGGTTCTGGGGGAATAATCTAGAAGACCGGCTCTGCAGAGGGATGAAGCTGGGATTCTTCTAGGATGCAGGAAAGTCCTTATAGGTTGGCCCAAGATAGTTCAGCTGGGGAAGGAAGCTGCGTCTCTTCAAGGAAGATCAGCTTGGAGAGGTGTTCAACAGATGGCTCCTGATGGAGGGTTGTCTTTTTACTTTTGTTTTGAAAGGAACATTATTTTTTGAGATATATTTATTTTAGTTCTGTGAAAAGAATATTTTCTTTTTTGTGTTGTTTCTTTATTTTATTTCTAAAAAGGAATAATTTTTTTTCAAAAAGGAATACATCGTTGTTAAATTATTTATTTTCTAATTTTTTTTTTACTTTTTAGGCTTAAGGAAAAATAATTATATATTGATTTATTTTAAGATTAAAATAAGACTGATAATGATGCTTGGCTTAACCGCCTGGCCTGATAATGACGCTTGACTTAACCGCCTGGCCTGATGATGATGCTTGGCTTAACCGCCTGGCCTGATGATGATTGCTTGGCTTCACCGCCTGGCCTGATGATGATTGCTTGGCTTAACCGCCTGGCCTGATGATGATTGCTTGGCTTAACCGCCTGGCCTGATGATGATGCTTGGCTTAACCGCCTGGCCTGATGATGATGCTTGGCTTAACCGCCTGGCCTGATGATGATTGCTTGGCTTAACCGCCTGGCCTGATGATGATGCTTGGCTTAACCGCCTGGCCTGGTGATGATTGCTTGGCTTAACCGCCTGGCCTGATGATGATGCTTGGCTTAACCGCCTGGCCTGGTGATGATTGCTTGGCTTAACCGCCTGGCCTGATGATGATGCTTGGCTTAACCGCCTGGCCTGATGATGATTGCTTGGCTTAACCGCCTGGCCTGATGATGATGCTTGGCTTAACCGCCTGGCCTGATGATGATGCTTGGCTTAACCGCCTGGCCTGGTGATGATTGCTTGGCTTAACCGCCTGGCCTGATGATGATGCTTGGCTTAACCGCCTGGCCTGATGATGATTGCTTGGCTTAACCGCCTGGCCTGGTGATGATTGCTTGGCTTAACCGCCTGGCCTGATGATGATGCTTGGCTTAACCGCCTGGCCTGATGATGATTGCTTGGCTTAACCGCCTGGCCTGATGATGATGCTTGGCTTAACCGCCTGGCCTGATGATGATGCTTGGCTTAACCGCCTGGCCTGATGATGATTGCTTGGCTTAACCGCCTGGCCTGGTGATGATTGCTTGGCTTAACCGCCTGGCCTGATGATGATTGCTTGGCTTAACCGCCTGGCCTGATGATGATTGCTTGGCTTAACCGCCTGGCCTGATGATGATTGCTTGGCTTAACCGCCTGGCCTGGTGATGATTGCTTGGCTTAACCGCCTGGCCTGATGATGATGCTTGGCTTAACCGCCTGGCCTGATGATGATGCTTGGCTTAACCGCCTGGCCTGGTGATGATTGCTTGGCTTAACCGCCTGGCCTGATGATGATGCTTGGCTTAACCGCCTGGCCTGATGATGATGCTTGGCTGAACCGCCTGGCCTGATGATGATTGCTTGGCTTAACCGCCTGGCCTGGTGATGATTGCTTGGCTTAACCGCCTGGCCTGATGATGATGCTTGGCTTAACCGCCTGGCCTGATGATGATTGCTTGGCTTAACCGCCTGGCCTGATGATGATTGCTTGGCTTAACCGCCTGGCCTGGTGATGATTGCTTGGCTTAACCGCCTGGCCTGGTGATGATTGCTTGGCTTAACCGCCTGGCCTGATGATGATGCTTGGCTTAACCGCCTGGCCTGATGATGATTGCTTGGCTTAACCGCCTGGCCTGATGATGATTGCTTGGCTTAACCGCCTGGCCTGGTGATGATTGCTTGGCTTAACCGCCTGGCCTGATGATGATTGCTTGGCTTAACCGCCTGGCCTGGTGATGATTGCTTGGCTTAACCGCCTGGCCTGATGATGATGCTTGGCTTAACCGCCTGGCCTGATGATGATGCTTGGCTTAACCGCCTGGCCTGGTAATGATTGCTTGGCTTAACCGCCTGGCCTGATGATGATGCTTGGCTTAACCGCCTGGCCTGATGATGATGCTTGGCTTAACCGCCTGGCCTGGTAATGATTGCTTGGCTTAACCGCCTGGCCTGATGATGATGCTTGGCTTAACCGCCTGGCCTGATGATGATGCTTGGCTTAACCGCCTGGCCTGATGATGATGCTTGGCTTAACCGCCTGGCCTGATGATGATGCTTGGCTTAACCGCCTGGCCTGATGATGATGCTTGGCTTAACCGCCTGGCCTGATAATGATGCTTGGCTTCACTGCCTGGCCTGATAATGATGCTTGGCTTAACCGCCTGGCCTGATAATGATGCTTGGCTTCACCGCCTGGCCTGATAATGATGCTTGGCTTCACCGCCTGGCCTGATAATGATGCTTGGCTTCACTGCCTAGCCTGATAATGATGCTTGGCTTAACCGCCTGGCCTGATGATGATGCTTGGCTTAACCGCCTGGCCTGATAATGATGCTTGGCTTCACTGCCTGGCCTGATAATGATGCTTGGCTTCACTGCCTGGCCTGATGATGATGCTTGGCTTAACCGCCTGGCCTGAAAATGATGCTTGGCTTAACCGCCTGGCCTGATAATGATGCTTGGCTTAACCGCCTGACCTGATGATGATGCTTGGCTTAACCGCCTGGCCTGATAATGATGCTTGGCTTCACTGCCTGGCCTGATGATGATGCTTGGCTTAACCGCCTGGCCTGATGATGATGCTTGGCTTAACCGCCTGGCCTGATAATGATGCTTGGCTTAACCGCCTGGCCTGATGATGATTGCTTGGCTTAACCGCCTGGCCTGATGATGATGGTTGGCTTAACCGCCTGGCCTGATAATGATGCTTGGCTTAACCGCCTGGCCTGATAATGATGCTTGGCTTAACCGCCTGGCCTGATGATGATGCTTGGCTTAACCGCCTGGCCTGATGATGATGCTTGGCTTCACTGCCTGGCCTGATGATGATGCTTGGCTTCACTGCCTGGCCTGATAATGATGCTTGGCTTAACCGCCTGGCCTGATAATGATGCTTGGCTTAACCGCCTAGCCTGATAATGATGCTTGGCTTAACCGCCTGGCCTGATAATGATGCTTGGCTTAACCGCCTGGCCTAATAATGATGCTTGGCTTAACCGCCTGGCCTGATAATGATGCTTGGCTTAACCGCCTGGCCTGATAATGATGCTTGGCTTAACCGCCTGGCCTAATAATGATGCTTGGCTTAACCGCCTGGCCTAATAATGATGCTTGGCTTAACCGCCTGGCCTAATAATGATGCTTGGCTTAACCGCCTGGCCTAATAATGATGCTTGGCTTAACCGCCTGGCCTAATAATGATGCTTGGCTTAACCGCCTGGCCTAATAATGATGCTTGGCTTAACCGCCTGGCCTAATAATGATGCTTGGCTTAACCGCCTGGCCTTAAAATGATTATTGGCTTAACCGCCTGGCCTAATAATGATGCTTGGCTTAACCACCTGGCCTAATAATGATGCTTGGCTTAACAGCCTGGCCTGATAATGATGCTTGGCTTAACCGCCTGGCCTGATAATGATGCTTGGCTTAACCGCCTGGCCTGATAATGATGCTTGGCTTAACCGCCTGGCCTGATAATGATGCTTGGCTTAACCGCATGGCCTGATAATGATGCTTGGCTTAACCGCCTGGCCTAATAATGATGCTTGGGTTAACTGCCTGGCCGGATAATGATGCTTGGCTTAACCGCCTGGCCTAATAATGATGCTTGGCTTAACCGCCTGGCCTAATAATGATGCTTGGCTTAACCGCCTGGCCTTAAAATGATGCTTGGCTTCACCGCCTGGCCTTAAAATGATGCTTGGCTTCACCGCCTGGCCTTAAAATGATGCTTGGCTTAACCGCCTGGCCTAATAATGATGCTTGGCTTAACCGCCTGGCCTAATAATGATGCTTGGCTTAACCGCCTGGCCTAAAAATGATGCTTGGCTTAACCGCCTGGCCTAAAAATGATGCTTGGCTTAACCGCCTGGCCTGATAATGATGCTTGGGTGAACCGCCTGGCCTAATAATGATGCTTGGCTTAACTGCCTGGCCTGATAATGATGCTTGGCTTAACCGCCTGGCCTGATAATGATGCTTGGCTTAACCGCCTGGCCTAATAATGATGCTTGGCTTAACCGCCTGGCCTAATAATGATGCTTGGCTTAACCGCCTGGCCTGATAATGATGCTTGGCTTAACCGCCTGGCCTGATAATGATGCTTGGCTTAACAGCCTGGCCGGATAATGATGCTTGGCTTAACAGCCTGGCCGGATAATGATGCTTGGCTTAACCGCCTGGCTTAATAATGATGCTTGGCTTAACCGCCTGGCCTAATAATGATGCTTGGCTTAAACGCCTGGCTTAATAATGATGCTTGGCTTCACCGCCTGGCCTAATAATGATGCTTGGCTTAAACGCCTGGCTTAATAATGATGCTTGGCTTAACCGCCTGGCCTAATAATGATGCTTGGCTTAACCGCCTGGCCTGATAAAGATGCTTGGCTTCACTGCCTGGCCTGATAAAGACGCTTGGCTTCACTGCCTGGCCTGATAAAGATGCTCGGCTTCACCGCCACAGCTACAAAAAAAATATAAAGCAGCAGGAGCAGCTTAGAGGAGGAGGAGAAGCAGCTACAAAGAAAAGGACGAAAAAAGGGAGGGAAGGAGGGTCGTGGGAACCGAGCCCGCATAAATGGAATTGGGCTGAACCCACCTGATGAGCCCTTTGGTCAGGGCGAAACCCTCAGGTGTTTCATTTTGGAACTAGTATTGCTACGAGTATGTATGAATGACAATTTATATATATATATATATATATATATATATATATATATATTTATTTATTTATATATATAATATATATAAAAATACATATATATATATATATATATATATATATATATATATATATATATATATATATATATATATATTTGTCCTTGCGCCGTGTCGTCCTGATGGAAGTTCCCGAAGGGCAGCTTTCTACTTGGGATATTTCTGTGAGTGATATACCAGGGAATATTACCTTTAGACGTGTTTTTCATATTCAAAGAAGCCATATATTTTGATACGTTAATGTCTGGGGTCTCTTAACGATCTCGGGATCAGAGCCCCAGGCGAAATCACATAGAAACAATAGCTTCTGACCGGCCGGGAGACGAACCCTGGTCCAGGACACTCGTATGAACTGTGACTTACCACTTCGTGGCCAAGTGTTAAGTCACTGTTCATACAAGTTTCCTATACCAGGGTTCGACTCCTGGCTGGGCAGAAGCTATTGTCTTAGTGTGATTTCGCCTGGGGCTCTGATCCCAAGGTCGTTAAGAGAACCCAGACATTAATGTATCAAAAATATATGGCTTCTTTGAATATATATATATATATATATATATATATATATATATATATATATATATATATATATATATATATATATATATATAAATGCTTTTAAGACAGCTTCTTTGTGATACAATTTTCATTGAGAGCGATTGCCTTAGTGGCGTCAAGGTGTTTCTTACAGGAATCCTCAATTTCCCTGGCATCTTTGTTTCCAGGCATAAGCCTTTAGTTTTATAAACGTTGATTATTCCTTTTTTTCTTATTTCAGTCGCCACAGCACTGTTTCCACAAAAGTATATCGCTATATATAAAGTTATTATATATATATATATATATATATATATATATATATATATATATATAATCAGCCACAATTGCCCTTAATGCCAAATTCTATATTAGGAATATATATCCACTGCAATTAATTTATGGTAATAGCTTCCAGCAGGGCAGATATTCGAACCTCTGCCTATTCAGTGAAAACCATGTCTGCAAGTACTCTACCAACTGAGCTATTAAGAGAGCCCTCTCAGGCATGGTTTCGGCTGAATAGGCGGGGGTTCGAATCTCTGCCCAGCCAGAAGCTATTACCATAAATGAATTCCACTGGATATATATTCCCAAGATAGAATTCGGTATTATAGGCCATTGTGGTTTATATTTACATTGAAATCACAAGTGTGATATATATATATGTATATATATATATATATATATATATATATATATATATATATATATATATGATAAATTTTGCACATTTTTACGTGTTTTTCATATTCAAATAAGCCATATATATTTTTGATATATTAATGTCTGGATTCTCTTAACGACCTCGGGATCAGAGCCCCAGGCGAAATCACACAAAAACAAGAGCTTGGCTCCGGCCGGGAATCGAACCCTGGTCGGCAAGCTTATATAGACAGTGACTAACCCACTTGGCCACGAAGAAAGATAAAAGTCAATGATAATTCTACTGTACTTATACCTGTCTAATTCAGGTATTTTGTACTTAGAATTGAAATCAACCCATCTTCACCATCGTAGCTAATTGGTAGTTTGTTACTTGGCATTCAATTAATGATAAATTTTGCACATTTTTACGTGTTTTTCATATTCAAATAAGCCATATATATTTTTGATATATTAATGTCTGGATTCTCTTAACGACCTCGGGATCAGAGCCCCAGGCGAAATCACACAAAGACAAGAGCTTGGCTCCGGCCGGGAATCGAACCCTGGTCGGCAAGCTTTTATAGACAGTGACTAACCCACTTGGCCAATGTCTTTGTGTGATTTCGCCTGGGGCTCTGATCCCGAGGTCGTTAAGAGAATCCAGACATTAATATATCAAAAATATATATGGCTTATTTGAATATGAAAAACACGTAAAAATGTGCAAAATTTATCATTAATTGAATGCCAAGTAACAAACTACCAATTAGCTAGGATGGTGAAGATGGGTTGATTCCAATTCTAAGTACAAAATACCTGAATTCGACAGGTATAAGTACAGTAGAATTGTCATTGACTTTTATCTTTCTTCGTGGCCAAGTGGGTTAGTCACTGTCTATATAAGCTTGCCGACCAGGGTTCGATTCCCGGCCGGAGCCAAGCTCTTGTCTTTGTGTGATTTCGCCTGGGGCTCTGATCCCGAGATCGTTAAGAGAATCCAGACATTAATATATCAAAAATATATATGGCTTATTTGAATATGAAAAACACGTAAAAATGTGCAAAATTTATCATTAATTGAATGCCAAGTAACAAACTACCAATTAGCTACGATGGTGAAGATGGGTTGATTTCAATTCTAAGTACAAAATACCTGAATTCGACAGGTATAAGTACAGTAGAATTGTCATTGACTTTTATCTTTCTTCGTGGCCAAGTGGGTTAGTCACTGTCTATATAAGCTTGCCGACCAGGGTTCGATTCCCGGCCGGAGCCAAGCTCTTGTCTTTGTGTGATTTCGCCTGGGGCTCTGATCCCGAGGTCGTTAAGAGAATCCAGACATTAATATATCAAAAATATATATGGCTTATTTGAATATGAAAAACGAGTAAAACTTTGCAAAATTTATCATTAATTGAATGCCAAGTAACAAACTACTAATTGGCTACGATGGTGAAGATGGGTTGATTTCAATTCTAAGTACAAAATACCTGAATTCGACAGGTATAAGTACAGAAGAATTGTCATTGACTTTTATCTTTCTTCGTGGCCAAGTGGCTTAGTCACTGTCTATACAAGCTTGCCGACCAGGGTTCGATTCCCGGTCGGAGCCAAGCTCTTGTCTTTGTGTGATTTCGCCTGGGGCTCTGATCCCGAGGTCGTTAAGAGAATCCAGACATTAATGTATCAAAAATATATATGGCTTATTTGAATATGAAAAACACGTAAAAATGTGTAAAATTTATCATTAATTGAATGCCAAGTAACAAACTACCAATTAGCTACGATGGTGAAGATGGGTTGATTTCAATTCTAAGTACAAAATACCTTAATTCGACAGGTATAAGTACAGAAGAATTGTCATTGACTTTTATCTTTCTTCGTGGCCAAGTGGCTTAGTCACTGTCTATACAAGTTTGCCGACCAGGGTTCGATTCCCGGCCGGAGCCAAGCTCTTGTCTTTGTGTGATTTCGCCTGGGGCTCTGATCCCGAGGTCGTTAAGAGAATCCAGACATTAATGTATCAAAAATATATATGGCTTATTTGAATATGAAAAACACGTAAAAATGTGTAAAATTTATCATTAATTGAATGCCAAGTAACAAACTACCAATTAGCTACGATGGTGAAGATGGGTTGATTTCAATTCTAAGTACAAAATACCTTAATTCGACAGGTATAAGTACAGAAGAATTGTCATTGACTTTTATCTTTCTTCGTGGCCAAGTGGCTTAGTCACTGTCTATACAAGCTTGCCGACCAGGGTTCGATTCCCGGCCGGAGCCAAGCTCTTGTCTTTGTGTGATTTCGCCTGGGGCTCTGATCCCGAGGTCGTTAAGAGAATCCAGACATTAATGTATCAAAAATATATATGGCTTATTTGAATATGAAAAACACGTAAAAATGTGTAAAATTTATCATATATATATATATATATATATATATATATATATATATATATATATATATATATATATATATATATATATATAAATGCTTTTAAGACAGCTTCTTTGTGATACAATTTTCATTGAGAGCGATGGCCTTAGTGGCGTCAAGGTGTTTCTTACAGAAATCCTCAATTTCCCCAGCATCTTTGTTTCCAGGCATAAGCCTTTAATTTTATAAACGTTGATTATTACTTTTCTTCTTATTTCAGTCACCACAGCACTGTTTCCACAAAACTATATCGTTATATATAAAGTTATTATATATATATATATATATATATATATATATATACATATATATATATATATATATATATATATATATATATATATATATATATATATATATATATATATATATACATATATATATATATATATATATATATATATATATATATTTATATATATATATATATATATATATATATATATATATATATATATATATATATATATTTATATATATATATACATATATATATATATATATATATATATATATATATATATATATATATATATATATATATATCAGCCACAATTGCACTTAATGCCAAATTCTACATTAGGAATATATATCCACTGCAATTAATTTATGGTAATAGCTTCCAGCAGGGCAGAGATTCGAACCCCTGCCTATTCAGCGAAAACCATGTCTGCGAGTACTCTACCAACTGAGCTATTAAGAGAGCCCTCTCAGGCATGGTTTCGGCTGAATAGGCGGGGGTTCGAATCTCTGCCCAGCCAGAAGCTATTACCATAAATGAATTCCACTGGATATATATTCCCAAGATAGAATTCGGTATTATAGGCCATTGTGGTTGATATTTACATTGAAATCACGAGTGTGATATATATATATATATATATATATATATATATATATATATATATATATATATATATATACAGTGTCCCAGAAATATGTATATTTTTTCTATTTCAGACTTGATTTTGGAGTATGAATTGCGGATACTGTGCTTACGTTCCAGCAAAAGAATTTGTTCTGAAAACATTCTGGAAATGTGAAAATAAAGCTGAAGTGCAGAGACAATTTATGAGCGAGTTCCACACAGATGCCCCAACACGCGCCACCATTTCACGAATCGTAGATAACTTTGAGAATCATGGGACCATCCAGTGCATGAGAAAAGGACATCCTGGACGAAAAAGAACATCGACAAGACCAACTAAAGAGCAAGATGGTATGGTAAATGTTCAGAATTCAACACGAAAATCTGTTCGTCAACGGTCACGTGAAAGAGGTATCCAAAAATCGAGCGTCCATCGCATTTAGAAGCGTGCGCAGCAGAAAACCTAAAACAATTGACAAACTTAGAGAGGCAATTGAAGAATGTGCTCAAATACCGAGAGAAATGCTACTAACAGTTTGTAGTTCCATATTTTCACGATGCGAAAAGGTTATTGAGCAGAACGGCAACCAGTTTGAACACTTGATGTGAGCTGATCTCTTTTTTTTAACCTTCTCAAATTATGCCATATATCCTTACTTTTTTACTATGAACTCTCAGAATGTTTAAATGTGCATTGTTTCTCTCCTGTGAATCTGTTTTCCACGTTAATATCAATAAATTGAACAAGTTGTAACAATCCAAAGAGTGTATACATTATTTTGGGACACCCTGTATGTATATATATATATATATATATATATATATATATATATATATATATATATATATATATGTATATATATATATGTATATATACATATATTATTATACATATATACGTATATACATATAAAAATATATATATATATAATATATATATATATATATATATATATATATATTATATATATATATATATATATAATATATTATATATATACACGTATATATGAATAATTTCCTTGTCACGAACATCGTTGATGATTTCACAAATAAACTTTAGCTAAAATCATAACCAACAACACAACTATTCTTTTTTGAGAAAAAAAAAATTACGAAGCGGGTTTTTCGAAAGACAGTTATAAACAATTTGTATTTAGTTCTGAAGGTTAGATTGTTCTTAAAAATTAGTTTTTGCAAAGGCTAAAGTTACTATAAAAGCTAATGCAAAAATTAGATAACGTATTAATCAGCCACAAAATCAAACCATTGTTCTCTAATCTTGGGTAGTGCCATAATCTCTGTACCATGGTCTTCCGCTGTCTTGGGTTAGAGTTCTCTTGCTTGAGGGTGTACTCGGGCACACTATTCTGTCTTTATTCTCTTCCTCTTGTTTTGTTAAAGTTTTTATAGTTTATATAGGAGATATTTATTTCAATGTTGTTGCTCTTCTTAAAATATTTTATTTTTCTTCGTTTCCTTTCCTCACTGAGCTCTTTTCCCTGTTGGAGCCCCTGGGCTTATAGCATCCTGCTTTTCCAACTAGGGTTGTAGCTTAGCAAATAATAATAATAATAATAATAATAATAATAATAATCTTTTAACTACCCTAGATTTTTCACGTATACATGGTCAAGTTAGGCTTAATACTGTTAAATTCACAAGTGCATTTGAAAGAATTTCGAGAGCTTACTTTAATAACTTACTTTGATGGCTGCTTTTCCGGTCCCATACAGCAGGGGAACCCCACTCTCTACAGGACCTCCACTGTCATTAAATCTTGTTCGTTCAGAGTATTCCACATTCCATATCACGTATTGCTCATTTACTTCTAAATCGTCACTGCCATACGTCTCATTGAATAAGAAAGTCTTCAGTTTCCTCTTGAAAGTCTTGATAGCTTCAATCATTCGGATGTCACGTAGGAGGTTATTGTTTAGTCTCGGGGCAGCATATTTAAAGGCTCTAGACTCTAGAGCCTACAGTTGACATGTAACTAGGTTCTGATAGTTTGAAACCATCTGTAACTATTCTCGTGTCAGTGCGCAATATGCAGCAATTCCCTTAAGTATTTTGCACGACCGGTTCTGAT
>NC_090754.1:53404231-53411731 GCF_036898095.1 Palaemon carinicauda
GTCTCGCCCTATATTAAGTAAAGCATAGTTTGTATAGAACCACTGCGTCAATATATTGACCAGTCATCCGCACAATACTTGTATTGGACAAAGGTTTATATCCGCATAGGAAGAAACTAATAAAACCGCCCTCGTCCCTTTATGGGACGGAGTCCTCCCATTAGGGGACTTACATAAACCAATGCAACATAGCTTGCAAAACAGAACAATTCTATCAGAATTATCCCAGATAAGATACATAGAATTAAAATGCTCAATTATACCAATAAATTGACACAGGTGAAAGAGACGCAAGGTTCTCAAGAACAAGTTTATTGACAGATAATAAACAGACAGGTTAACAACAAATATATATATTTATATAAAAGAGGGTAACCCAAAACTTTAAGCATAAGTATGATAGTAAACAGAACTTGTTTATCTGAAAGAAAAACCATTAAACACCACTTTAATGAGATACCAAGGTATCAAGTCATAAAAAATCTGTATTACAAATCAATCACATTAGCGTTAGAAACGCTTGGCACACATGTCTGAACTTATGCAAGGTTCACCTTTGAAGGAAGGAACAGTCTATATGGGCACTTGGTGCCCTCATTTAGTTTGTAGTACAGTATGTACCTACACACTCACCCTGGACTTAATCGTCCCAATTAAGACCACTGTTCCTCGCAGAGTTAAACAGTAGGGTTAACTACACGACCCACTGCTACCACAGATCTCTTAAGTTCCTCTACTTGCTTCGCATAGTGGCGAAAGAACACCCTGGAAGACTTCCAGCCCGTGTATGAACGGAGATGTTCAAAATCCATACAATTAAAGAAATTTAGGGATGAGGCAACTTTCCTCGGATCGTGACCTGCGGGTGTACTGTCAGGATCCGCTCTGCGAATAAAATATGTCATTTTCGCTCTGAGTTGATTCAGAGATAAATTTGAGCCTGATGTTTCTCCCCTGAATAGTTGACTACCCTTGAAGTCTGAAGTTCTACGAAGATAGACCTTTAGGCATTCTACTGGACATAGAGATGCATCTTCTTTCAGAGGACAGATTCTCCAGGGACCCCACCTATTGGTGGGTAACTCATTCTTGGCGAGAAACGTAGGATCCGGAAACAGGTTCAGCTCCCCCCCATCCAGGAACTGAACACGACCTGCCTCTCTCGAGAGGGCTACGATCTCACTAACCCTGGCCCCGGACGCGAGTGCAAATAGGAAAATAACTTTTTGCGTCAAATCCTTTAACGCACATTCTTCATTGCTCAACAAGGAGGCGAAATGAAGAACTTTGTCTAAAGACCATGAGATGGGCTTTGGAGGTGCTGAAGGTCTGAGCCTAGCGCAGGCTTTCGGAACTTTATTAAAGATCTCGTTACCTAAGTCGATCTGGAAGGCAAATAAAATGGGTCTCATCAAAGCCGATTTACACACTGAAATCGTGTTAGCTGCCAATCCTTGGCCATGGAGGTGGATGAAGAAAGATAAGCAGAAATCTGTTGAGATCTCCTGCGGATTCTTTGCCTTTACAAAGGCCACCCATTTTCTCCAAGATGACTCATATTGCCTTCTAGTCGATTTGCACTTGTATTCCTCTAGGAAGTCTATGCTGGCTTTCGAAATCCCGAAGCGCTTTCTCACCGCTAGGGCGAGAAAATCATGAGCTGCAGGGTCTGGGTTTTCTGTAATGAAGCGCAGACAGTCGACTTCTGGACTCGCTGGGTCAAAACTGGATGTGGTAGCGGCACGAACTTCATCTGTAGTTCCAACGCCAAGGGGAACCACATGCTGTTCGCCCACTTGTGGGCCACTATTGCCGCTACCCCCTTGAAGGATCTCAGTTTGTTGAGGACCCTCAACAGAAGGTTGTGAGGAGGGAACAGATAAATCCTGGACCATCTGTTCCAGTCGAGGGACATTGCGTCCACTGCTTCCGCTAAGGGGTCCTCGTACGGGGACACGTACAGGGGCAACTTCTTGTTGTCTTTCGTCGCAAAGAGGTCTATTTGCAGTTCTGGGACTTGATTCAGAATGAAGGAAAATGATCCTGCGTCTAAGGACCATTCCGACTCTATCGCTGTCACATTGCGGACTCCTTGAAGGTGAACTGCCGACAGGTACCACTTCTTCTTTTCCGCCAATCGGAAAATGGCTAACATCACTTGGTTGAGAGGTGGTGACCTCGACCCTTGTCGATTCAAGCATCTCACAACCACCTCGCTGTCTGTCACCAATCTTATGTGGATCGAGTGACGCGGGGAGACTTTCTTTAAGGTAAGGAGCACTGCCATAGCTTCTAGAAAGTTTATATGAAAGGTCCTGAATAGCTTGGACCAAGTCCCCTGGACTTTTTTCCGATGAGAGTGACCTCCCCATCCCTCCTTTGAGGCGTCTGAGTGAATCGTCAACGACGGGGGAGGTGGCTGAAGAAGAACAGACTTCTTTAGATGTCTGGCTTGGGACCAAGGTCTGAGAAGAGTACGTAGCCGAGGCGGCACTGGTCTTCTCAGGTCTCTTCGCGCGTTTGATGCATACCTTCTCCAAACTCCGGTTGCATCCTTTAGCTGTGCTCTTAGCACTGGGTCTGTCACTGAAGCAAACTGGAGAGAGCCTAGTACCCTCTCCTGTTCGCGTCTTGATATCCTTTCGGAATCTAGAAGTCTCTTGACAGAGCCCGCTATCTCCTTCCTTTTCTTCATTGGGATGGAGAAACTGCGTGACAAAAGGTCCCAGTGGATTCCCAGCCACTGGAACTTTTGGGATGGAGAAAGTCGAGACTTTTTCTTGTTGATCTTGAAGCCTAGGTACTCTAGGAACTGGATCACCTGACTGGAAGCTTGCAAGCATTCGGTCTCGGATGCTGCCCACACCAGCCAGTCGTCCAGGTAGGCTACTACCTGAATTCCCTTTAGGCGTAATTGTTTGAGAGCTGCGCTCGCAAGCTTCGTGAAAATCCTTGGGGCTATGTTTAGCCCGAATGGCATGGCTCTGAAGGCGTACAGTTTCCGTTGTAGCCTGAACCCTAGGTAGGGGGAGAGTCGACGGCTGATTGGAATGTGCCAATAGGCGTCTGACAAGTCTATAGAGACTGAGTATGCCCTCTTGGGCAGTAAGGTCCTTATGTGTTGCAGTGTTAGCATCTTGAATTTGCAATTCACTATGAACTTGTTGAGTGGTGACAAGTCCAGAATGACTCTGAGCTTTTCCGAGTCTTTCTTGGGAACACAAAACAGCCTCCCTTGGAATTTGATGGACTTCACCTTTCGGATCACATTTTTCTCCAACAGTTCTTGAACGTACTCCTCCAAAATGGGGGTGGAGTGTTGGAAAAACCGAAGGCATGGGGGTGGAGTGCTGTACCAGCTCCAACCCAGTCCATTCTTGAGTAGGCTTTGGGCCCAGGGATCGAAGGTCCAGCGATCCCAAAATTTCATCAGTCTCCCTCCTACCGGTATCATTTCACTTGGACTGCCGTCCTGAGGTCTTGCCTCCCTGACCACGACCACCTCTGAATCCCCTTCCCCTTGAGGGGCGCCTAGACGAGCCTCTGGCTGCTCCTCTAGGTTTTGCACGAAAGGAAGAAGACTGTCCTTCGAACGTTGGGGCGAATGTGGTTGACTGACCTGGCACCGCCTGGGGTACCCACTGAAAGGCAGTCGGGGTTTGTGCCACCATCTGGGGCACTGGAGGCAAAGGCAATTGCAGTTGCTGTTGCTGTCTATAAGGCTTGGCTGGCCGAGATGGTAGCCTAGTCTTCATATTCTTCCTCTTTGGTTGAGGACCCTCATCCGGGGAAGATTTTCTTTTGATAGCCAGGCCCCACTTCTGGAGAAGATTTCTATTCTCCACGGCGGCCTTATCAACAACCTCTTTGACCACATCGGTAGGGAAAAGGTCTTTTCCCCAAATGTTGGAGGAGATTAACTTCCTTGGCTCGTGTCTCACCGAAGCCCCGGTGAACACGAACTCCCTGCAAGCTCTCCTTGCCTTGACGAAGCTATAAAGGTCCTTCGTCACTGTGGCTAAGTGAGACTTAGCCACTACCATGAACATTTCATGGACCTTGGGATCACTTGCCATCGTCTCGAGAATAGTCTGATGAGACATTGAGGCAGCTAGTCTTTCTTTTGTCTCGAACTCTCTTCGTAAAAGAGATTCGGACAGCTTGGGGAGGTCCTCGCCGAATTGCCGTCCGGCGATATCAGCCTCCAACTTTCCCACTGAGAATGTCAGATGGACATCCTTCCAGTCTTTGTGGTCCATAGGTAGAGCCAGCGACAAGGGTTTACACTCCTCCAGGGAGGGGCAAGGCTTGCCGGCCTCGACTGCCTTTAGGACAGCCGCAAACCCTTTCTGTAAAAAGGGGAAGGCTCTATCAGGAGAGGACACAAACGAAGGGAGCTTCTTGCTCAATGCAGCTACCTTCGAATTCGAGAAGCCCCTCTCTTTCATCGAGGATGAAAGTAGGGCTTGAGCCTTAGCGTGGTCCATAACAATGACCTCCTTCGGCTCTGTCTCCTCCCTTGAAGCTGGTTCTTTTCTCAGCCGGACATAGCAGTCCGGATATGATGCCTTGCTGGGCCAGAATTCTACCTCCTCTAGGGGAACTGAACCCAGCTTATCCGAAATGACGATCTTTCCAGTCGTCATCGGCATGTGCTCAGCATACCTCCATGGGTTAGCATCTGAGCATATGGGAAGGTCTTTCACATTGAGCCTTTTCCGAGGCCCATGTGATTCTGCCAGGGACTGCATACGCAGTTCCATTGCAGCCGCCTTCTCCTGATTCTCCTTCTGCATTTGTTGGATCATTCCAACAATCGAAGAGAGGGCCTGTCCCAGTTCTACTGGGAGGCCAGCCGATGTTGAGGGGATAGGCTCCGGCATCTGAACCGGAGTAGCCGACACCTCGTCGACCTCATCCTCTACGACATCCGGGGTTTGAACTTGATCCTGACCTTCTGCCAGGAGGTCTTCTTCCAAACGATCGTCCAGGTCAGACATCCTGTCACACAACTGGATGTCTTGCATCGCATCTGCGACTTCCTCGTCCACCTGGACTTGATCTTGAAGGATCTCCTCTTGAGGCTGGGGAATCACTGCCTCAGCTGATGCCTGGGGAAAAAGATACGCCCTCATCTTCTCACTTGGAAGATAAGGGCCAGAGGTGTTCTTCTTGAAGCCCCTTACCCAAGTACGAAGCTTTTCCCTAGCTATATCCCTTGATTCCGCCGTTCTAGGGGAATCAAAAGCCTCAGTAATCAGGTTAGTGCATACAGTACATACCTGAGGGTCCCAATACTGGAGATCATCCTTGGAGACAGCGCATGCTGCGTGTCTCCTACAACACTCATGTCCGCAGAGGTTCTTGCTGCGGACATTGCAGAAAACATTTCCGCACTTCGGAGGGTCCTCCTGTAAAGAGAAGAAATTTCCATGAGTATCAAGTGAACTATGTATCACTGGATATGCATAGTATAGCATAACAATTCATAAATGAAAGACACACACTTGTGTTTCCTTCACAACCCATTGTTGCAGCCTTCCAGATAATAAAATCAAAAATGGTTTATCTCTACTAGAGTAACCAATGCAAGGTTTCCAGAGGAAACAGGTGGAGCTCACACCTAGGCAATGATTTTAAAAATCCTGGATAATAGACGGGGAAGAACTCTGCTTCCTGTCTGAGGGCAACAGCAAAGGGCTGTGTAAGAAAACACAATAGTGTT
The DNA here is from genome assembly GCF_036898095.1 of Palaemon carinicauda. Lineage (NCBI taxonomy): Eukaryota > Metazoa > Arthropoda > Malacostraca > Decapoda > Palaemonidae > Palaemon > Palaemon carinicauda. The sequence goes on from NC_090754.1 coordinate 53,409,957, forward strand.
AGAAGATACAGTGCTGTACCTAAACTTTTACTATAGTTTTCTTCTTACTGTATATGCTATACAGAAGAATACTAGTACAGTATAGGAGGATGTGTGCCGGCCTGCCTTTGCCGGCCGGCACACACCACAATTAGCTTTAAAGTATACTACTTAACAGCTATAGGGCGGCAGCCCTCTGGTTCAAATGCCTGTGCCGGCGGCAGCAGCTGCCGGCCAGCAACAGCCAGTGTTGGCCGGCAATGATTGCCGGCCAGCAACTACACAAGGTAGTACCCAGCTGCCGGCCACACTCTTGGTGACCGGCAGACAAGGACTGACATAAGCCGGCCGGCAAAGGTACAAGACCGATGCCAGCCGGCAGCAAAAGAACCAGAAGACTACACCTGCCCGGCTGCCGGCCTCATAGGCCGGCAGCCGGCCTATGAGGCCGGCTGCCGGGACAGGTACAGCACTAGAAGAAAATAGAATGGATGCCGGGATAAGAGTGTACACAACCCCCCAAGCCCGGCAACCGAAAGAGTGCATATAAGGAAGGGGAGAAACTTAATTCAGGCTTCCTTGACCAATGCCGTCCGGCTCTGCCGGCAGGCATGGATGAGGGACCAAGAGAGGTCCGGGCAGCACTCGAAAACATAAGACCCTTGCCGTCCAGCGTCTCTGCCGGCCGGCAATGGGCTTAGTCAATCCATATCCCAACCTATACTAGGTCCAGAAGTAGAATGACATATGGTACAGTAATACCCCTGCCGGCCAGCTCTGCCGGCCGGCAAGGTACAGTACAGTAATGGCTAGGCCATTACGGAGATAGAGGGGGAAGGGACAAGAGGGTCCTGCCAACCTTGCTTTAGTGACAGATCACCCGCAGCCAAGAACTCTGTCTTAGCCTAAGGGAGATCTAAGGGAAAGGGCCAGCGCAGTAGTATAATACCTGCCAGCTTCCATAGCACCAAAGCAAGGAAGGCGTTGCAACTCCCAAGGGAAGATTTATCCTCCCCGAGAACAGCAACAGGACTTAGTCTGGTCGATCACACAAGAAGGAATCATAACTACAGAAACCTTCGACAGTGACCTAAGGGAGCTCAGCTCCCTTTGTAAGTGTTAGGTCAGCGAGGGAGACTCTGCCCCAAGCCAAACAACACGGACTCAGACTAAAAACTCTGTTGTTCTGTCCCTCTTTGAACCAGACTCTGCTGGAACAGGAAGGTACAGTAACACCCTAGTATAGTTTTATCGAAAATAAATTCGGAAAAAACCACTTAGGGATAAGCCCAAGGCTTAAACAGAGGGAAAGGGATTGCATACCTTCTCCGAAGAAAAGAAAGCAACCGGGGAGTATAATAAAGTATACTAAGGCTCCATAAGCAATTAGCCTAGGCACCAAGAGAATCGATTACCTAATTCACCGAAACTCTCACGTATACAATCTTGGAAATATTCCACACAGTCTAAAATGTATAAAATATAGCCTAAAGCTTCAATAAAATTTTAATTACACTCGGAAAAACCATAATCATGCATTAAGTACTAGGACCAAACGACTAGGCTACATGGCCTAGCGTAGGCCAGAATGGCGAATACTTCGCCAAATAATACTAAGCACGAAAGGAAATCCTATGTAAAGCTAAATAGCTAAATTTTATTAAGCAAAACAACCAGGAATGTCACTCTGACTAACTAATTTATACCTAGCGAGTGACAGTGTCCAGGACACCTCTGGTAGGCTACGGCTCTTGTATCAAAGATTAATCCTATTAATCACTCAAAATTTTACCAAG
>NC_090754.1:53416731-53424205 GCF_036898095.1 Palaemon carinicauda
TCAGAGGCGTCCACCTCACCCAGCAATTCTATCACCTCTTTTCATTGGCGTTCCCGGCTACCAGCTTTGTAAACTGTCCTCTAATTGGTTGGTATGACTCAAGTACAAAAGTGCATTCCCATAAGAACAAATAGTGTAGAAACAAATGTTTTACGCTATCATAAGTTACTTACTGAACGCGACTGCCAGTTATATTTACATTAGTTTACGCTCTATAAAGAAAGAAAACTAATAGTTCCATATTATTGAGAGAAAACTATTCTTATTGAATGGGGTACTTAAGTATATAACGTAACAGTGTAATTGTTATCGCAAAACTTACTATTTCACCATTATTTGAACAAGTATTTTTAATTGACTACTTTAGAAATATCTTGATATATCTATGAAGATTTAAGATTTAATTTGATCTACATTTAACTCATAATAAAAGGAATCTATCGACAAACAGTGACAGTAAACGACTCGTATACTTGAATTGAATGTTTGAATTTGGGTCATATGGCACGGTGCCGGGTCTGGGAGGCCATTCAGGGCCACGGTGAAGCTAGGGGAGTTACTGTAACACATACCATAGGCCACCAGAGGAGTACTGTTGGCAAAAGCTTCTCAAGGAAAGCAATATTTTGCTAGCTCTACCAGCATGCGTATTACTAGCAAAGGAAGGGGTCTTGCCTAAAGAGCCTAACAAATATTTTGTACATACCAGGAATGGTAATCACTTATTAATTGTATTATTGTTTTATCTATTATTGATGGGTTTATTCGATTATCTGAGCTAGCAGTAGTTCTAGTTGGTCAATAATAGGAATTAGTACTCTGAATGCTTTAAACATTCTATTCTTATAAATATAAGTACACATAAGCATTGTAACAATGGATGTTTTATAGCTTACAATACATTGTATCTCATTTTAATTATGTTATAAATCTGCCATCAAACAAATACTACACTGACAAAAAAATAAATCATAAAAGCCAGTCCACAGTCAACATTCTAAATTCTCAAAGTAGAACTTTCAAAAATAAATTTTGATTGCTCTGCTTAAATCAAATTGATATAAATTCTAGATATTCATCCAATTCCAGGTCGTGAGAGATATAGTTCTGCATTATACACTTTAATTTTGATTACTATATCCAATATGACTAGTTTCTTTTCCACGGCATCTCTGATTAAGCACACAACTTATCGTACCATAAAGGAAATGCAGTCGGCGAACAAGCTCTTGTTTTATAAGGAAGTTTAGCATTTCGTTATGGATGTAGAGAAATGTTCTATCCCTTGACATAGCTTCATTGAAATCTAGTTTAGTAGAAAAATCAAGATGATTACAAGTTTCAAAGCCTGTTTAAATCTAGATATTAACGCTTACTCTCGTTATTCGAACTGGCATGAAAACTTGTTATACGTCTTCTATTATCTCAACACTTCATTATGTAGCCTTCATTATTATCATTATTATTATTATCATTATTATTATTATCATTATTATTATTATCATTATTATTATTATCATTATTATTATTATCATTATTATTATTAATTGCTAAGCCACAACCCTAGTTGGAAAAGCAGAATGTTATAAGCCCAGGGGCTTCCAACAGGGAAAATAGCCCAGTAAGGAAAGGAAACAAGGAAAAAATATATATTTCAAGAATATTAAAATAAATATCTATGTAAACTATAAAAACTTCAATAAAACATGAGGAAGAGAAATTAGATAGAATAGTGTAATATCAGGCTTTAGTAAAGGAATGGTTTAAATCTTTGTAATTGACCAGCTTCAGCTTTATTAACGAACAACTTTCATGAAAGTTATGACCTCGTACTCTTAACTGAACACAGGCTTCTAGAATGCATTTGCACGGCCAGATAGTGCACGGCAAACAATTATCACTCCTAGACTACGAACAGTGGTAAGAATTTACAGCAATGACTTCCGAATTGGAAATAAGAAAAAAAAATCATGGATCTGTCAAGAAACTACCACCAGCTCTTTTAATAGTTTAATCGTGTTTTGATGGTCACTTCGAAAACTTACGTCTACATAGGTCCTCTAATCTATCTAACCTTTGAGGTTGAATGTCATACCTTTTCCAGTCTAGTCAGATATTTCCTTAGTGAGAGGAAAATGGCACTTCAACGTTATTACTGCTACAATTGAGAGCCAAAAGAGGTATCCGTGCAAGTTACATACCCTTTGAGATGAACGCTAAAATCACCTCGTTCTGCAAAAAGATTTATATGACAAAACCAATAACTAATAGCCCGCTGTAATACAGTTAATAGGTTACTCCCGAGAATCGTACACACCACTTAACAGTTCTGTTTGAATTCCTAATACTCTTGCGAGGTGCTTTGCCTTCTGACTGAGCTCCTTCCACACCGTGCGCGGACAGAGTGTCGAAAGACGAGTGTCGAAGGACAGAGCATCGAAGGACAAAGTGAGTGTCGAATGGACAAAGTGTCGAATGGACAAAACGTCGAACAGACAAAGTGTCGAACAGACAATGTGTTGAAATTATAAAAATGATAAATGATAAAATATAAATGATAAAAAGAGAGAGAATACAGTATCCATTTAACTAACGACCTAATTAACCTTTAACTATATAATAATGTTTACATTGGTATATCCTTACATATAACTATACAAACAATGTTTACAATGATATATCCTTACATATAACAATTCTTACATAGTTATATTCTTACATGCATATTCTAGAGAGAGATAGAGAGAATATATATACGGTATTCAGTCAGAGATTTCTCACCAGTTAACTTCCTTCGAGATTCAAGTTTCAATTTAAATTTCCATTTTACCTAACCTATAGTAATGGAGATAATCAAGACTCAATAAGTTAATTGAGTCTTTTGATGATGAAACCGATGAAACATTAGGAGAATCTTTACAATATTTTGAAGCTACATGGCTTGGAATCGTCCAGAGGGAGAAGAAGAAAGGCATTATATGAAATGGAATTGTGGTCAGTTCACGAGAGAGTTGCAAAAGATTTGCCTAGGACCAATAACTCCGTTGAAGGGTGGCATAATGCTTTCCATAGAAGAGTGAAGATTAGCCACCCAACAGAGGACAAACTTTTACGAAAACTTCGTATGGAGCAGGCCAGCACTGAAATGATTCTAGGACAAATTCAACAAGGCCGTGATGTAAAAAGAAAATACAAGATATATGCTCTCCTTAACCTAAGACTAAAAAGTATTTTTGATACATATGACGTCAATGATGGGTTACAATATCTTCGAGCCATCGCTCACAATCTTGAAATAAATATTGCTACAAGTTTTTTTTAATACATTAATACATTTGTATTTTCATATTTTATGTCTTCTCATAAATAAATTTTTATTGCTTATATTGATGTATGATGTATATTTATGATCCTATATCCATTTTATTTTTTCAAAAGCGCTGAATGACCTTGTAATCCCAGTGCTTGGCGTACGCCTAAATTGAATAATCAACTCAAAAAACATTTATAACTCCTTGTAACTCTCTATCTTCTAAATTACCTTGAAGTCCCATTGCTTGACGTAAGCCTAAAATCAATAATCAAATCCAATCTATCTCTCTTTTTTAACTTTTGTCCATTCTACACTTTGTCCTTCGACGCTGCCCTTCGACACTCTGCCCTTCGACACTGTCCCAATACCGCAAATGAACGACAGGCTGACACTTGCCAGTTTTGTTAAAAAAGCTACTAACCAGCATAAATAAGGTCTTAGACGAGGAAACCACAGCCAAACCATTTAAGTGGCCGTGCCCATTGTTGTGGCACTGGACGGGTGCCTGAATAGAAACTTCGCCAGCCACGGCTCTAATTGAGCTTGAGCTTTAGCCTCTGCCCGGTAACTGGCCCCAAGTCGTATGGTCGCTGGCTGTGCCTATTACCTACCTTTAAGTGTTTGATCTGACAGCAGTTTCAAAGCGAGAGAATCGTGGGCAAATTTAGAGTAACCGTCCTTAATGTGGAAGGAGCTTTAATCTGTTCACTACAGTTCCCCATATTATTATTTTACCTTAAATAAGATATTGTCTGGTCATGTGAAAGGATCATAATTGTCACCAGAAGTAAAAGTGCTTTGAGGGGTTTGGCTGTCTCCTGCAGAGAAGACTACACTTCCAATTAATATATTACTTGGCAAGGACATACTGTTAAAGGCAGTTCCGCTTCTACAGGGAGGATTAAAAGTACTCCACTATTGATTGTATAGTATAACTCATAGTATTTACACTTTTTAAAATTAAGTAAAAAAATTATACTGGTTAACTTCGTCCCTTCATGAGGCTTCCTATACATATTGGTACTAAATATCTATTAATTTCATACCATTTCATTCCAAGGTTACATCTTTAGTTCATATTGCATTTGAAAACTAACTAAATCTAGTTGCTAAGTATAAAGACTAACAATACTGCAAGTTTTACCTTTTAGATTTTTTAAAATTCAAGTTTACTCAAAATCCGTAAAAGCTGAAAAAACGGGTATTGTGTAATTATGTTTTACTTTTATCAAAATTAAACGAACAGCCACTGATTGCAATCCAATTCTAACAATTACTCCGAATTATGGACATTAGACTATACTGTAGGTTTCCTAACATTTTCACAGCTTTGGAGATTAACATTAGAATGATCAATCATTAAAGTTTGCTTGGGCATATATTCCAACGTAAAAGACAAGATATAAAGAGAAATACTGCCAATCTGTAAATACCAAATATCAAAGCTTCACATTCAAACTAGTTTTGTACTAGCTACCACTACTTAAATACCAGATTACAAAGTGAAACCAACAATCCCTAATACAAATTAATAAGTACCAATGAATTTTTTTATTCGACACAGATTCATTACTCAACATTGCAATTAGAAGCTAACAAAAAATGAGTAACTATTAGACTTTACAACTCATATGTGCTGAAACTTAAGCAAAGACTTCATTGAACCATTTGGCTTGTTAGAAAACATTCAGGACTAAAAGCAAAACCAAAGTTAAGAGAAATATATGAAAGTATTTGAGAGTATATTTTTATATGGAAAAGATTTATTAATTACATTGACTATAATTATGTCTATTACCAAAGAATAATTGCCACTGCAGTTCTATGAACCATTAAGACAAACTTATAATTAAGACAAACTTATAATTAAAGGCTAAATTAGAAAGTTTTACAATAGCCACGAGATTTTATGTTGTCTTTAGAAATACTGACCATTAATATGATTGCACAAAACTAATTTTAAATGGATAGATACAATTACACAGATCCCAACAGATGCAAACTAAGAATAGTGTCAAAATTTAATACTGAACAGTTACACATTTTGCAGTATCAGTAAAATTTAAACTTTGTACTTGGCAACTAGTTAACACTATTCAGCTTCCAGGCTAGTACAGAGGCAGCGAGTCTTTCATTCGTATGTCAACAGATAAAACAAGACTAGCCCCGTAAGTATATATAGTTTACAGCAAGTTATGGCTGACGTTCTGGTGGGTATCAGATAACACTGGAACTGGACACCTTCAGCCTTTGTATAGTCCAGAGAATCAACACCCAGCTTTGAAACTTCCCAACAGTACCAGGCCCAGAGCATTTCACCCAGACGAATACGAGTGTCCACCGTCGTAGTCTCTTAGGTTGGTATATTAAAAGTTAGTCTTAAAAGACACACAAGTTCAGACTGACGGTTAACTACACTGAATAGAAAACTCCTTTTGTCCGGGTAGGTAGCTTAGTCCACATCAAATAAACACCTGGAAGGGATATTAAAGTTTTAATTCTTGTACCAATAATTTCCACACAACACTTAAACCTAAAGGTCCTACGACCAAAGTAAAAAAAGTGATGGTTTAACCGAATATAAAATTTGTACGAATATAAACTAAAATTTACAGAACCGAATTTAACTATTAAAAACTTAAAAAATGAAGAGTAATAGTTGAACTGAACCAATTAATTATAAAAGACTAAAAACTTCAATACAATTATATGGAGTGAAAAATGAAGTGGCACTCTTTGAAGAATTTTAAGTTTATATCTGTCAAGAAACTACTATACTAACATTTACTTAATTGTACTGTGAGGTAAATAAAAATTTATTAACTTCGAACCAAGTAATGGTCGAAGCACCAATTCAGTACTACACCACGGAATTTAAATAAAAACTCAAACGTGAACCAAGGTGAAAACTTTAATTACTTACCAATGACGATGGAGAAGGCAGTCCAAGAAAAGTTCTCTAGCTCAGACAGTTTCCAAATCAGCAACAAATTGAGTACCACCAGCACCTGAGGGAGTGGAATAGGTTTAGTTACCTCGTGGTATAGTTCTAGTTGCTTCCGGCTACGTAACGCCGAAAGAATATTATAATTATGAATTCTCGAGTTAAGATATGTTCTCGAGTTAAGATATGTTCAAACTTATTTTAGATTTTCAAAATATCAGTTTGACATGACAATCCATAGTAATGCTCAAGTTATGTGCCAATGGTAAAAAACTGCCTATTTGACCAGCCAAATTGGAGACTACTTTATCAAAATTCTGCAGAAACGGATCTTAAGTTGTTGGCCTCAGCAACACACACTCTTTACTGATACCGAACTACTAAACTTCGAAGCTACCTTCGCTTGCTGTACATGAAGGTTTAGGACCTCAAATATTTTTAAAACTGAAAAGTTAGAACTACGCCAAAATGTCTTGCTCTTAACAACACGTTTAAGATAAACTAATCTGTGAGCAGAATTTTGTATAACAAGCAAACAATAACCGAAATGTTAAGATACTGCTTATATAACCTAGATGAAAACTCTTCAAAATGAGGAGAATGAATAAATTTGGGAGCCTACGCATTATTCACTATTAGCACTGAACATTGCAACTTACTCATACCTTCCATAAGTAGAATTCAGCGTCCTTTCAGCATTATCAAAACATTTAATACCGCAAAATAATGCCAAACCTCATTATAACCTAAAATCACTTTCAAGTCATAAATTCGACAATACCACAAAATAATACATTATTACTGCCAAATATAAAATTTTGAAGTTCACACACCACCACTGACGAAGTACACTGAATTGCAGACATAAACCGCCTTCAGTCTTCACTTCGACACTGTCCGAACAAGGATGACAAAATACGAAACACACATCCAAAACTTCTGCCTTCACTTTAGTGTCCTTGATTTACCCAATGTCGCCATCTATTTCTAAGTTTCAGAACTAATAGTCTTAATTTCAATTGCTCATTTCTTCTTTTTGTAGTTTGTTTATTTCCTTGTTTTTTTTTCCTCACTGGGCTATATTTGTCTGTTTGAACCCCTTGGGCTTATAGCATCCTGCTTTTACAACTAGGGTTGTAGCTTACCAAGTAATAATAATAATAATAATAATAATAATAATAATAATAATAATAATAATAATAATAATAATGGATTTA
>NC_090754.1:53424705-53487205 GCF_036898095.1 Palaemon carinicauda
GTTGTCAGGTGTATGAGGACAGAGGGGAATCTGTAAAGGATAGACCATACTCTTCGTTGTATTTGTAGGTAAAGGGAAAGTTAGTGTATGCAATTTTCTCTGCATCTATTTTTACGCCTCAAAACAATGATGGTTTTTCACAAAGTCATTTCCTGCATCGAAATGATTTCAGAATCGAAGGTCATTTTGGATCAGTATGACCCAATGCCGTTCAACCCAGGCTGCTAAAGGTTGTTGCATACTTAATCGGATTTAATTTATTATAAAGTCAGGGTCATTGCAGCTTCAAACTTTAATTCATTTGATAACCGGAAATTTTTAAGATGGTATTTCTAGACAAGGGCGTTTTTGTGACGCATCACATACAGTATACATCATTATTTCCTGGTTATAATGAGAAGTTACATTACGATTAATGTGAAATTCTAAGAACAGTCTCTCTCTCTCTCTCTCTCTCTCTCTCTCTCTCTCTCTCTCTCTCTCTCTCTTTCTCTCTCTCTCTCTCTCTTTCTCTCTCTCTCTCTCTCTCTCTCTCTCTCTCAGTCGTTTTGTTGGGATGGGATTGGAGAGGCGAATAGGTAATCTTAAAAACAGAAATCGTTTTACAAACATCTAAATTAGTCTAATCTATCAGAGTAGCACCGTTTCCAATTGTCCGCAACCTAGTACTTTTCCTAGAATCAAACATTGTTGAATTAAATGTCAAGATTGATTATGTGGAGGGGGAGGTGTTGGAGGGTGTATGTGGAGAGGAAGAGGTGTTGGAGAGTGTATGTGGAGAGGGAGAGGTGTTGGAGGGTGTATGTGGAGAGGAAGAGGTGTTGGAGAGTGTATGTGGAGAGGGAGAGGTGTTGGAGGGTGTATGTGGAGAGGGAGAGGTGTTGGAGAGAGTATGTGGAGAGGGAGAGGTGTTGGAGGGTGTATGTGGAGAGGAAGAGGTGTTGGAGAGTGTATGTGGAGAGGGAGAGGTGTTGGAGGGTGTATGTGGAGAGGGAGAGGTGTTGGAGAGTGTATGTGGAGAGGGAGAGGTGTTGGAGGGTGTATGTGGAGAGGGAGAGGTGTTGGAGAGGTGTTGGAGGGTGAATGTGAAGAGGGAGAGGTGTTGGAGGGTGTATGTGGAGAGGGAGAGGTGTTGGAGGGTGTATGTGGAGAGGGAGAGGTGTTGGAGGGTGTATGTGGAGAGGGAGAGGTGTTGGAGGGTGTATGTGGAGAGGGAGAGGTGTTGGAGGGTGTATGTGGAGAGGGAGAGGGAGATGTGTTGGAGGGTGTATGTGGAGAGGGAGAGGTGTTGGAGGATGTATGTGGAGAGGGAGAGGTGTTGGAGAGTGTATGTGGAGAGGGAGAGGTGTTGGAGGGTGTATGTGGAGAGGGAGAGGTGTTGGAGAGTGTATGTGGAGAGGGAGAGGTGTTGGAGGGTGTATGTGGAGAGGGAGAGGTGTTGGAGAGGTGTTGGAGGGTGAATGTGAAGAGGGAGAGGTGTTGGAGGGTGTATGTGGAGAGGGAGAGGTGTTGGAGGGTGTATGTGGAGAGGGAGAGGTGTTGGAGGGTGTATGTGGAGAGGGAGAGGTGTTGGAGGGTGTATGTGGAGAGGGAGAGGTGTTGGAGGGTGTATGTGGAGAGGGAGAGGTGTTGGAGAGGTGTTGGAGGGTGAATGTGAAGAGGGAGAGGTGTTGGAGGGTGTATGTGGAGAGGGAGAGGTGTTGGAGGGTGTATGTGGAGAGGGAGAGGTGTTGGAGGGTGTATGTGGAGAGGGAGAGGTGTTGGAGGGTGTATGTGGAGAGGGAGAGGTGTTGGAGGGTGTATGTGGAGAGGGAGAGGGAGATGTGTTGGAGGGTGTATGTGGAGAGGGAGAGGTGTTGGAGGATGTATGTGGAGAGGGAGAGGTGTTGGAGGGTGTGTGTGGAGAGGGAGAGGTGTTGGAGGGTGTATGTGGAGAGGGAGAGGTGTTGGAGGGTTTATGCGGAGAGGAAGAGGTGTTGGAGGGTTTATTTGGAGGGAGAGAGATGTTGGAGGTTTATTTATTAGGGATGGTTTTAGTAGGGGGGGTTGGTGATTAATATTAAGTAACGAAATCTTTGGCTGTTCGATTTGCTCATCCAGTTACTGTCCTCTGGAAGTCTTCTTAATTTTTCTTCCAAGTGAGTGGATGTCTTGTGGGCTTGGCTAAATTGTTTGGTTTACAGCATGAAATATTTGTCAATCCAAATACTACGGAATACATACTCACCCGCATGTTTTTTATACAAGTTAAGGCTACTCCCTTAGTAATATTTGCTTCAGTTATTGTAACAGAGCGATGGCATAAACACTAGTTGCTTCAAATGGACATCAACCAAAAGTAAATTATGTAAATACTTATTTGATTTCGCTGTATGAGGTTCGGTGCCTTCAGTGTGCCTCGTGTCATCCACTGTAGGTATAAGTAAGGAATGCCACAAAAAATCCGTCTACTTTACCTTCAATTTCTGTCTTTATTTCATGTGTATCATAATTTCCCTTGGTTTTACTAAAGGCGAAAGGACGTGGCCGGATATATGCCTAAATTGCTTCAATCAATTTGCAGGTTTATGATATAAGTAGTACATTTTTCATGTTATATTAATTGCCAGAATCCCCTCTCACACTCATGCTTGTTTCATGGTCTTCACTCAAGTTGTATTCTCTCTCAGATAAGACGAGGTAATAGTTATATCTTATTTTGAGGTATTATAATGTTAGGGTTGGGTTTAGGCTGATTTAGGAGTCTTGAACTGGGTGCTATATATTGATAAAGTTGTGAATTGAAATTGCTCATTCTCCCTAGTCAAAAATTCTTTATTTCCTAATTTGAAAAGAAAAAAAACAAATCCTCTATTGTTCTATGTATTTATATGATTCTTTTTTACTTTAGTCTATTTTGCCTACCCTTGCATTTATTGACATGCTTTGTTTCTCTGCAATACCACTTGATCACTCAACTGTATTTCAAACCTATTTTTGTCTCCCTCTTCAGTGGACTGTCATCTTTCTTTCATTTGTCTCTCATCTTGCATTTTTATGACGAACCATTTCTTTACAACGCAGTTGCGTTGTCTTGTTTATCTATTTTTGACTTCTGAAGTCGTAAATACTTTAGTTTTGCTGACAGTTGTGTGCCCACAACCATTATAAATAGCTCCTTTTGCTATCTATTTTTGACTTCTGAAGTCGTAAATACTTTAGTTTTGCTGACAGTTGTGTGTGCACAACCATTTTAAATAGCTCCTTTTGGTTTTTTATGTACATTTCTCCAGTTCATATGTTGTTTTACTGACTTATATTAATTGCTATTTTGGTTTTTTAATACAAGCTTTTGTCCCTGACTTGCTGCCAATTATTACATAATTTCACGTACTTTAAACTTTATAGGTAATTATGTTCTATTAGACAAATTGACTCTGATAACCAATTTAGACACTTTCAGTGCAATTATGTTCTATTAGACATCCTGACTCTTGATAACCAATTTAGACACTTTCAATGCAATTATGTTTTATTAGACATCCTGACTCTTGATAACCATTTTAGACACTTTCAATGTAATTCTAAAATGGTTATCAGAGTCAAGATATCTAATATTACACAATTACATTGAAAGTGTCTAAAATTGTTATGAGTCAAGATGTCTAATAGAACATAATTACGTTGAAAGTGTCTAAAATGGTTATCAGAGTCAAGATGTCTAATAGAACATAATTACATTGAGTGTCTAAAATGGTTATTAGGGTCAAGATGTCTAGTCTTGACTCTGATAACCAGTTTAGACACTTTCAATGTAATTGTGTTCTATTAGACATCTAATATTACACAATTACATTGAAAGTGTCTAAAATGGTTATCTGAGTCAAGATGTCTAATAGAACATAATTACATTGAGTGTCTAAAATGGTTATCAGAGTCAAGATGTCTAGTCTTGACTCTGATAACCAGTTTAGACACTTTCAATGTAATTGTGTTCTGTTAGATATCTTGACTCTGATAACCATATTTTATAAACTGAAAGTTTAAAAGTATGTGATACAAAAATTTCAATTTCTTCCCTTTTGATATTCCCTAAATGCAAATACATTTAAATATGTTCACTAATTGTCATATTTATTATTTTGCAGGCAAATAGCGAGACTGCAGCGGCAAGAGGATTTCGCAGACACCCAGAAAAAATATACAGCAGCAAGAGGATCATCACCGACGCCCAAGAAAAAAATATGTAAGCGCTGGTAATCCAGGGCATACTTACGATAATTCTGGATCCATATGTGTAAAAAATGTTGATTTTAATTTTTTTTTTTTTTTTTTTGCTGGCTGCTGCCAGAAAATCCCATGTACCTGTATTACTGTATTTTCCATAAAGTGATTATTAGTAACAATAATCAGCATGTAATAGGACAAAAATAAATTGTAATAATAATCAGTATGTAATTTTATTTAAAACCAAGTTGGGTATATTATATTTACAAGAGTTTGTTGTACAACCAATGATAGATAAGGATGGCATGACTGGTCAAAAAAGTAAGAAGAGTTACCATATGGTATATTTATTTCTATTAAATGGACATAGTCTTCAAACCACTCTGTAACAACACAGCAACCAGGGTCTCTTCAAACCACTCTATAACAACACAGCAACCAGGGTCTCTTCAAACCACTCTATAACAACACAGCAACCAGGGTCTCTTCAAACCACTCTATAACAACACAGCAACCAGGGTCTCCTTCACTCATTGGTAAAATATCCTCTTCCCTACTGGCTGGTCGTAGACCTCTTCCTGGTTTGTCTACATCATCTTTCCTGCTACTGACCAGAAATTTTCATACTGTAAAGAAAATGCGTTAGGCTTAACATTATCAAATAACGCAACTCTTACTGATGCAATAACTTGGATAAACTATTATGGGAACCAATACAAGTAATTATTGATACAGCTTTTGGTAATTTCCTTCGGAAAATAACAGATCAACGTTAAGCTGGAAGAATTGTTTACATCAAAACAAACCACTGCACAATTTTCATTATATTAGCAAGTAATGGAATTGTCGGGCAGTAGGGAAACATACCCTTAAAAGAAAATAGGTGTAATTCCACCTACTTTGCCCAAGTACTAACCTAGAAATGTTTAAAGGAAAATGCATTGAAGTGAAAAGGCTACTCTGCAAAATCATGAAAGTCATCAGTTACAACGATGTTGGAGGTTAAAATAGGATACAAGAAGCTAGTAACACAACATCTGAAGAATTATAAAGGTAGTATATAATTCAAGGAATTTGAAGAGACTGTGCCAGTGTACCTGTGCAAACATTCCAAAGTCAGAGTGGAAACATTGGTATCTATGAAGAGCCTCAAACCACTCTAAATAACAGCACAGCAACCAGGGTCTACTTCGCTCTTCAGTAATATATCCTCTTCCCCTGCTGGCTGATTCATACACCTCTTCCTGGTTCATCTACATCGTCTTTACTGCTACTGACCTGAAATTTTCATATTGTAAAGAAAATGCGTTAGGCTCAAAACAACTGATTCTAACATTGTCAAATAACGCAACTCTTGCTGATGCAATTGCCAGGGGATAAACTATTATGGGGACCAATACAAGTAGTTATTGATACAACTTTGGGTAATTTCCTTCTGAAAATGACAGATCACCGTTGAAATTTACGTTAAGCTGGAAGAATCATTTACTGTACTTCAAAACAAACCACTGCACAATTTTTATCATAATAGCAACTAATGGAATTGTCGGGCAGTACCCTTAAAAGATAATGGCTGTATTTCCACCTACTTTGCCCAAGTACTAACCTAGAAATGTTTAAAGGAAAAATCATTGGATTGAAACGGCTACTCTGCAAAATCATTAAAGTCATCAGTTACAACAATATTGGAGGTTAAAATAGAATACAGGAAGCTAGTAACAACATCTGAAGAATTATAAAGGTAGTATATAAATCAGGGAATTTGAAGAGACTGTGCCAGTGTACCTGTGCAAACATTCCAAAGTCAGAGTGGAAACATTGGTATCTATGAAGAGCCTGAAATTATGTTCTTTACTATCATGGTAGTAAGCCATGAGCCACATCAAGTACCAGTATGGACAGCAAAATAGTTTTTCATCCACAATATAAGAAAGGAACTTGAAGCAATACATAAATTGTGTTATACCTCTAACTGTTGATGTTACAAAACATTACAGGAATCAAAATGTGTAAAATTAAATTGGACAACATGAATTTTCTTTGAACTGACAAGATTTTTTTTTTTTTTCTTATTTCCCAAAGTGTCCTATGTTACTATAAGATCAACCCGACTGAAATTTGTAATTTCGCATAAACTATAAACCTATTTTCAGCAAAATACAACAGAACATATGCATTCTTTGTACTGGATAGAAGTTCGGCCCTACAATCACTTTATGTAAAAATCCCTTTAGCAGAATTACAACTGGAGTATTATATCCCTATTAAACTAATAAATAATGTTAGATTATTAACTCATAGAGAATTGGAACTTAGGTTTCAAAAATACCTACTCAATGCAGGAAAAAAAAACAAAAGGGCAAAGGCCAGAGGTTTTTCTATCTTCTACTACTATAGTCTCTCCTTGTTCTCATGGAGATTCAAAGCTACTGATGACCTAACTTACAAATAAGAGTTAACATACTGTGCTATGTACAATGTCTAGGGCTATATACTAATGCAAGATAATTTCAATGCATGTACCTAGAAAAGTAATTAAACATACTTCACTTTGTGTAAAATTTAATTTTACACACTTCCTCATTCCTGTAATGTTTTTGCAGTATCAACCATTACAATTACATAACACAATTTTGTTTATGCTAAAAGTTCCCCAAAAGTGAAAATGGTATATAAATCCATATGATTCAAGGTTTGAACTACAAGAAAATCGCTGACATTTAGTCCCTCTATTTGGCACTAATACATAAACAAATGGTGTTTGGCTTACGGACTACAATGGCTAAAGAAACTAAAGATTGCAGGAAAGAAAGTCCTATAAAGTGTTATTGGTAGTACAAATAGAGGAAAATCATATAATATTTTTCAAATACTAGAAAAGGTGAAAAAAGCTGAGAGGATAAAAAAAGTATAAAACAATACTAGTGGTTACTGAATATGAGCCTAAGAATATAGTCATGGATATGGCTGCATTAAAGGTGTGGAGGCTCAGATAAGTACAGAACTACGTACCAAATATAATGTCTTATGTATGTAGATAGTGTCCCTAATTATAGTGGGAAATCTATCAAGACGAGCAAATGTGGCAGAGGTGGGTGGATGACCTACATTTGGTATATCAGTTCTTGGAAGAGGGATAACATTTCCATTGTCATGGGAGTGAAAACAGTTGAAAGAATACCAGATTAAAATGATCGTAGAAAGGAAGTCTTCAGTACAGCTACTCATCACATATTCACCTCAAAAGAATAAGAGAATCAATAAGAAAGGTTATCTGAATCATTGACAGAAATCCAAGAGTCGCAAGGAATATTGGTAAGAAAATTGGTTTTAAGATTGGATCTATAAAACAAAGAGAACTACAGACACAATTGAAAAATGGATTACAATGTTATAACTACTATTTCGAAGAGCTATCTCATGAAAATAGAGAAGGGAGTAAGAAAACAAGTAAAACATAAAATAAAAAGAATTAGCTAATGAGGAGTAACAAAAATATCATTAAAAACACATGCATGGAAGAGAGATGAAGCAGCATCAAAGAATAGAGCCTTTGGGTTCCTGCAGAAAGATGCAAAATGAATTGAGAGGTTCTAAGGATAGTGTCAATGACAAACAAGGTCCCTAGAGAAAATAATTAGAAGGGAACAGAGAAATAAGTAGATGGGCAAAGTAAATTAAGGAGGGAAATAGATGTGATCCAGAGGACAAGCTTAAATTGCAACAATTTAGGGTGAAAATTATAGGAAAACATCTTGCAAAAGGAATGTATTATATCACATACTTGTAGAATTTGTAAAATACATAACAGCATACATAAACAAACATTGCTAAGTGAGAGTGGAGATGCTAGCAATTTTATTAAAGGAATTTCATATATATGTTAGGGTCTATCAAGGATCAGACTAGAGTCCTTTGCTAACATAATAATGAAGTTAAGCTATTATATAGTAAAATCAACAGCACTAATGGAGGAAAACTCGTGTAACTGAATAAGATCCTATGGTTAGGGAAGCAGCTTTTCAGATGCGACACTAAAGGTGGAAGTGGGGGGCCAGATCATGTCTCTAATCAGAGTAAAGAATCTTTTTGAGCCAGAATTCTACTGGAATGAAATAGAGAAGAGGGAGGTGGATGACCCTATTGTGGTTGAAGACCAGATCTTGGTTTGAAAGTGACGAAGGAAACTGCCAAGAGTATAAACAGGGACACTAAAGACTTTAAACACATAGAGGAGTATCAAGATAATGTTAGTAAAAGGCCAGATGCCTCAGAGAGAGTGAATTACAAGGATTTGGGATGTCTCAAAGACTTTTTAGTTCATATGCAGACACTCCATTGGGTAGAGCAAATTATTTCAACATTCAGAGCTTTTATGATCTTGTCTAACTTATACGAGAGAGAGAGAGAGAGAGAGAGAGAGAGAGAGAGAGAGAGAGAGAGAGAGAGAGAGAGAGAGACACTCCATTGGGTAGAGCAAATTATTTCAACATTCAGAGCTTTTATGATCTTGTCTAACTTATACGAGAGAGAGAGAGAGAGAGAGAGAGAGAGAGAGAGAGAGAGAGAGAGAGAGAGAGAGAGAGAGAGAGAGAGAGAGAGAGAGAGAGAGAGAGCATCCAATTTCCGTTATAATACTGTACAAAAGGAAGAAGTAAGAAACTAAAAGACCGGTTTCAGCCAAGGACCCAACAAAGATTAAATAGGTGGAACAGAGTAATTAGCACATGAGAACACTGCAGAGTAAATTGATGATGCAGATAACTCTGATCTCAAGGAAATGTCTATAATGCAACAGCTTACAAGGAAAAACCCCCTACCTATTAACCAACCAACAGCTGACAGTGACAGGCTATATCGATTCTGCACGAGGAGTCTAAAAAGTGTTAATGTATATTCAAGGATAAAAAACATAGGGAGATTCAAGAGAATTTAAATGGGTTATTAATATATGAATGATAATATGCTACAGAAAACTTTAGATCTGGATGATGTATGTGAAAAATGAAGTGCAAAATTATATTATCAGGAATTAAAGCTATACCAAACAAGAAACAGAGTTGAAACAAAAAGTCATCTATTTAGGATTAAAACATTAATGAAAAAAGTTCCAAATACCAAAAGAAGAATTGAAGATCAAAGTTTCCAAGTGGAGGACCTGAATAAGTGGAACATATCCATGTTGGGAAAGCAGGCAGAAATAAGGCAAAACAAAACTTAAGAGAAAAAACAAGACAGGAAATGAGAGAATTAGCAGCCAATGGAGGATAAAACCTAATAGATAAGGAGAAACAGGAAACTATGAGTAAAGATTAAATGGTAGACAAACGGCAGTAAAAACAGTTTGCAAAGCCAGACGTGAATGAGGATGGATGAGGGAAGACGACGAGCAGAGTATACAAATCACACCAAATAAATGTAAGAATTTCTTTCGGAAATTAAGAAGAACAAAATTCATAGGAAAAATTTACAAGGTACTAGTGGGAGAGGAACAAGTTGCAAGTTTGTACACAAGAGAAGGCCATACCTTAGGGAACAAATGAGTTGTGGAAATAAGCTTTTTTCCTGGTATAAACAGGAGTGTGAGATATAAATTATGGACATTCAGATACATCTATAAGAGGGGAAGGATGATATGTAGATGGCAGAAGTTTACTGGTACTACTGTATTAGGAATACTGATAGCCTTTTGGAAGCAAAGTTGGAGGGTGCAAGCAAAAATGCTATATAGTACTATACAGGTGCTAAGTGACCTCTGTCACTTTGGAATCTATTGGATTTTGAATGCAGGGAAGAAGACACAAGCACAAATGTTATAGAGAAGCTATGCAACCACTGTGGCTAAAGAGGAAACAAAATACACAAGAATATGAAGCTGTTACAGAAAAGGAAAGCAAAGTGAGAAGAAAAACAGATAGATGAAAAACACCAAAAAGAAGTTTTTAATAGCAGTACAAAACCTATTAGCAACAAGAAAAATTAAGTATTTCTAATAACAGTACAAAACTTATTAGCACAACAGGGAAAAATGAAATACCCAAATGTGAATAAGTTTAAAAATTAAAGATAATGGACAATGAGAATACAGAATATACCTATCTTTAAAATGTCGAATATTCATAAACATGGGGAGAATTACCAGCAAATAACAATGGGGATAAACAGTGAGAAATAAGCTTATGAAATCCATTGGCAAACAGATGTACTGGTGAAGAGAAGTTATTAAAATCTGAGGTAGCCTAAATGTTAAAAGCGTAAAATGCAAGGGGATTAAAGTTGAACGCGTATAACGTAGGGGGATTTCAATAACAAAATATTTAGAAAAAAAACAAGGCATAAATGAACTATACTCAATTTTCTTTAATGAGGCGCATTTGCACTGACTCGCAGCGGTGCCCTTTTAGCTCGGAAAAGTTTCCTGCTATCTGATTGGCTAGAATTATCTCGTCCAACCAATCAGCGATCAGGAAACTTTTCCGAGATAAAAGGGCACCCCTGCGAGTCGGTGTAAATCTGCCTCGCTAAAAAGAATTGACTATAGTGTCAAAAGCAGATAATATATCATGTAAAAGGAGGATGTTTAAACAGATAAAATGGAACAGGTAATAACTATTATTTAGTGATAAGAAGAAAGAACAAAGAGAGAATAACTACAACATACACCATATACAGTTTCAAATAAATTTATATTGCACTTAGAAAAAAAAAAAACATGAGTCAATTTAGGACAAGAAGGTACTACGAAGAAATCCCAACTTAAAAAGATAAAAGTAGATCAGTCTTTTCATAATACAGGGAAAGTTGACAGTCATGCATAGCTAGAGAAGATGCCAGCAAGCAAAGATATTCAGTAAGGAATACAATTGAAAAGGGTTTACAAGAATGGGTTACTGGTACAGCTTTAGGGGACAAAAAAAAAAGGTGCAGCTTTAGGGGACAAAAAAAAAAAAAAAATAAATAAAATAACGAATACTATAAAAAAAATGTGTTGGTGGTATACAAAAAATAGAACACTAATAAAAAAAGGAGGAAGAAATAAAAGATTTTGAACAATTCTGTTAGCATATTTAAAGGATAACAAAAGCAAATAGTGAATAATAATAGCATGGACAATTAGAAATAAAATGAGAGAGAGAGAGAGAGAGAGAGAGAGAGAGAGAGAGAGAGAGAGAGAGAGAAAGAGAAAGAGAAAGAGAGAGAGAGAGAAAAAGAGAGAGAGAGAGAGATTATGCATTTATGAATTAGGGCCACAGGAGCCTTCAGCCCTAAATGCAAGGTTAAACAAAGTTGTATAGTAAAGAAGTTCTTGGCACCTCGGGTATGCTAGGAGGCTAAAATGTGGTTGCAGTTGGGCCCCAAAGGGTCACTGAAAAGAAACCAGAGCAATGTCTACAATGCACGCGGTAGGTACACTAATGGCCCTACCCATCCACAAGTACTTTGTGGACACCTCCATTAGGTATGACTTGCAAAATACTTTTTAATTACGAGCTTTACCAAAAGTAGCCCAGCAGATGGGTAGACAAAGGGAGTTTGCAGAGCCCGACACGAATGAGAACTAATGAGGGAGGTTTAAAGACCACTCATGAATGCCAGAGGCAAGGGACAGTGTTATTGTCCTAGCAAGCAGGACAATGCCCTGGAAACTGACTGTATATACATGTGATCAGCGCCCAAGCCCATCTCCACCAAAATTAGGACCAGAAAGGGTGAGGTGTGGTGAGATAAAGCATCAATAATTTATAAAATCAATGAAATACAGTACTGTGAATATATGCAAAAACAAGAGAGAGGGAAATGAAATAGGATGGAAATTCTAATAAAGCACAACATAAGAAATATGAGTTGTGTTTTGTATTGGGAACAATAGGAATGATAAAAGTATATATTTTTTAATACATAGAAACCTAGGTGCAGGAACTAGATTACAGTATAACGAATGAAGACGGATTTTTCGGTAGTTAGCAATGCTCTGCCCAAACTCATAGTACTGTGGATGGAAGCAGCATCTCAAAACAAAGAGAGAAGACAATTTAAAGGGATTGGAATCAGAATCTCAACACATCACAGGAAAAAGAGGAAATACTAATGAAATCAAAGCCATTGAAAAGATGAAAAATCTGTGAAAAGGGTAAAATATAAGAAAGATAAAACAAAAATTAACAGAACATTGGAAAAACGAAAGCAACGTTTTGAACACCATCTGAATAAAAAGAAGAACAATATTGGTATGACGAAGGGACTAGAGATTACCATATCCTTATGGTTTAATAAAACCATCGGAAACATTTTAACGTAAAAAATCCATGGCTAACTAATACACAAAAACATGCTAAAGAAATGCAAGGATCATGAGAGGTAAAATTAAGTATGCCTAAAACAATATACAAAGGAACGGAATACATTAAAATGCTAAAACCTAAGTGGAATAAGTGCCAGATAAAAGTCAGGCAATTTTACAAAGCTGTCGACAACAGAAGCATTCTTTTACTGAAATAGTTATAAGAAAATTACGTTGCAAAGAGGATCAAATTACAACATATAATTGTAAAATTTGAGAAGTATGCGACAGAATGCCAAACTAAGTGCTAAAATAACACTAGGGATAGTTGCAAGTACATGAAAAAAATTGAGATATATGTCTGGGTCTATCAAGCCATCAGACGAGAGTTCTTTGCTATCGGAAATGGAGTAAGCTGCAAGTGTGCAGAAAGGGTCCGGAGTAAGCTGCAAGTGTGCAGGAACGGTCCTTAGGAATCCAGCATAGCAAACTTGAGTAGATCTAGGAAAAATGGAATGGGATATTGAGAATTCAGTGCTAGTATGCGACTATAAATTAAAGAATTGATCGATGAATATGAAAAATGAAGGGCAAAATTAAGAAATGATGTTATAGCTGATAAGAAAACAGTTGCAGCAAAGGGAGTCAGGTATGGAAAGCATTGCAAATAACAACAGGGGACCTGAGACAGTTGAACACGTACAAATAATGTGTTAGGCAGGCAGGTAGAAATAAGATCCATTGTAGCAAGAAAGGACGAGAGAGAGCTAGCACCCACTAGAAAATGAAATGCCATGGCAAAAGAACTAAGAGGGGATAAAAATGACAGAATATTAAAGGATAGACAAAGAGTGTTTGCAAAGCCTGACATGAATTAGAACTATTGAGGGAGGTTAAAAGATTTAAAAGGCCACTCATTAATGCCAGAAGCAAGGGACAGTGACATTGCCCTAAAAACTGACCATATATACATATGATCAGCACCAAAGCCTCCTCTCTACCAAAACTAGGACCAGGGCCAGGAAATGGCTGCTGATGACTCAGTTTGTAAACCTGTAGGCTCCCCACCAGCCATCCTTAGCTCAAAAGGATGGTGAGGGTTGCAGACACTAAAGAACCTATTGAGTTTGAGCGGGTCTCGAACTCCAGTCCGACAAGCACCAGGTAGGGATGTTTCCATTAGGCCACCACAAAGGGAGTACTGAACCAGATTATAAATTTATTTTTGTAAGGATGAGTAATTTACTGTATATCATAGTGATGTGTAGTAATGATTTACAAGGTAGAATTCTTAACGGCAAACAGAGACCTTGTTAGCAGGACACAAACAGGGTTGAATGGATCTTCCAAATGTAAATGGTTCTAAAAAACCATCAAATAGCACAGTTATGAGAGTATGAGGTGGTTATTAGAAGGGGAAATAAGAAGTAAGTATGAAGGATTTTTGAAGTTACAGGAACAGTAAAATGAAAACGGGATAACAGACCGGAGGAAATGTACAAAAACTTAAAAATATAGAGAGCAGCAATAGCCTACATACATAATCTAAAGAGACAGACATATATAAACGTGAGGGGATTTAAAGAAAAAAATTATATTACTGGAAAAGATACAGATTGCTATTAAATCTACAAATATATCCCTACCAGAAACACCTATGAGAGTGAAAAAGATGGGAGAGCTAAATGTTTTGGGGGTATTGCATAACATTAACACCGAGAAAGAGGAGGAGTATTGATACGAATACCGGAAGACCTTAGAGAAGGAACAGTGAAACTGAAAAGTATAAAATAAACATATAATGTCCTTGGGATAGAATTAATTCTAAATTACGAGAAAATGAAGAAATGTACTGGTCAATGAAGAGAGAAGTAAGGGAATGCATTCTGTAATAAAAGTAGGAAAGCGTCTGACTAAAGGGATTTAATTCTTAAATTAGAAAGCTTAACACTAAACATTGATGATTTATTATCTAAATTGGGTTAAATACTTTGTAGTAGTTAGGATAAGCATCATGAATGTGAATGCTAGATATTCAAGCAGATGGACGAGAATAAAGAATGGGAAAAAACTTAGTGCAGTATTAGGTTGAATTTTAATAATGGTAGAAACCAAGGAGGAATAATTACAATAAACAGCAAATGCAGTTTCAAAAGTTGAATTAAACAGACTGTAGTGAAATAATACATATGATCATGATTTAGTAAATAGGACCCAAGCCTCTCCTAGAAAAATAATCATCACAACAATGAGTTCAAGAGTCTGAAAATGCAGGAATAATAGAAAGAGTGCAAGAAAAATTAGTAAAAAGGAGATATAAGCATGGCATTGGAGTCAAAATGATTCTCACAAAATGAGAAGAGATATTCCTAAGGAAAAGGAAAATATAAGAGAACTGATGAAACAGTACAGTGCCACCAAGAAGACCAGAATTTGAAAGAAAACAGCGGATAAGTGTTATAAAACTATGGGGAAAAGCAATAGGAAAATATATTTTAAGAGAGACTGATACTAAGCAAGAGAGCAAAGAATGGAAAGGTGAGACTTTAAAATTGGAATGTTGGCAGCCATACGGGAGAGGGAGAAGAGTTGGTTGATGACGTGCAAAGAAGGAAAATTATAATTAAATGTATACTCGAGATTAAATGGAAAAGGATAAGTGCAAGAATGCGGATGATACAAGAGAAATTGGATAGGAATTATTGTCCATCCAGATTGGCAGGAGAATGTCACAAGTCAAGAGTATCTGCGACAGGCCCCTGGGCTTAAAGTTAGTGAAAGAGAGTATGACATAGGTAGACACCCTTGAAAAGAAGGAAGAATACACGAGGAAACTAAAAGAATATATAGAAAGAGTTCCAAGAAGTGAACTATTGGAGTTATCTGGGGACATGAATGCCCATTTAGGTGATAGTTCTGATGGCTTTGAAGGACTGAGGATGAAAAGGTTTGGGAAGAAAACAGAAAGGTGAAATACTGTCAGAAGTAGCAGAAGCTATGAATCAGGTATTCTTGAATACACTTTTTGGGAAAAGGAGAAGTTATTTGGTAACATATAAAAGTGGACAAAATTACTCAAATAGACTATGATCTAGTTAAGAAGGAAGACAAGAACATTTTTATGGATTATTCCAAATGAATATGTTGTAGCTCAACACTGACTGGTGGTGGAAGATTTTAGGTTGAAACCAATCATTATCATCATCATTTCTTCCTACGCCTATTGATGCAAAGGGATTTGGTGAAACCAATAATGTGAGGATCAAAACTTGGAAACTAAAGGGGGAGAAGTCAAGAACATTAAGAAGTGAGGTGCAAAGAGCCATTGAAGAGATATATGTAAATTGAACAACAGAATTGCATGAAGAGATATGAGTTGTTAGGAAAGAGACTGTGTTACTACCAGCAGCAGAGGTGTGTGGGAGGACAAGTGGTTAACAGCAACAGGAAATAAAAGCATAATTGTGGAATCAAGAGGTTCAAACAGCTGTGAAGGAAAAGAATATAGCCAGAAGAAGGGGCAAAGAAGAAAACAACTACCAAAACAAGTGAGGCATATACAGTACACAGATAAAGAGGGATAAAGAGAATGGTAGCAACTGCAAAGGGAGAAAACAAGAAAGGTAAGAGATGATGAAATGATCAGAGGGAGAAAAGATAATCAACAGACTTGGAGATGGCAAGATGTAGCAGAGGTGGGAATCATTAAAGATGAAAAAAAAATAAGTCTTAATAGAGGAGGAGGAAGTCAGACAAGATGGAAAGATACTTTTTAAGAGCTATTAAACAATGTGAATGAGTATGAAGAACTGAAAAATGCTCCTCCAGTAGAAAAACTCAGAGCAAATGCCAGAAGAAGTAAAGATAAGACTGCTATAAAGAAAAGTGAATAAAATTGCAAGAAAAATCTAAGGTAACAATAGAAATAATTAAGGCATTGGGGAATTTAGGAAAGGAGTAGGTGCCCCCACACACTAACTATCTGAGACGTAGAAGAAATGACAAGAGACAGGGAACATAGTTGGATGATTAAATTATAACAACAAAAAGGAGGCATCTTAAATGATGGGATATACAAAGGAATAAAGCTTTTGAAGACTGTATTCAAGATACTAGAAACAGTAGTATAAGGAAGGTTAAAAGTTTAAGTTTATGAAAGAAAACACCTAAATGAATGCTATCTTTATAGTGTTTATGAAAGAAAAGACCTCATTGAATGCTATCTTCATAGTACAAGTCAAAGAGAAGTATTAAGAAGGAAACTGGGAAGTTTAAATGCGTTTTGTAAATCCTGAGAAGGCGCATGACTGGGTACCAAGAAGGTTAGTCTATTGGGGTTTTAGAAAGAGAGGAATAACAGAAAAGTTGGTAAGGTAGGTGAGGATGATGTATGATGGGGAAAGAACCTGCATCTGGAATCTGCTCTGAATAAATTCCTGTTCCTTGTTGTCACAGAGACAATGCCATCAGAATAAAACAACGAAAAACTGTGGGAATAGATATCTGTTGATGATTGAGTCATTATAGCAGACAAAGAAGAACTGCACGAAAGATTTTTAACAAGAAAAGGAGCCCTGGAAAGGAAAGGATTGAAGGTGAACATTGGAAAGAGTTAATGATTTGTAGATAAGGACATGAAAAGGTAAACACTTGAATGGAAGATGGTACAGTACTATAACAGAACAATGAGTTTGAGCAACATGAGATGAATAAGATGAGAAGGACAGTACTGAGAAAGCAGAGACAGAAAAA
Source organism: Palaemon carinicauda (assembly GCF_036898095.1). Taxonomy (NCBI): domain Eukaryota; kingdom Metazoa; phylum Arthropoda; class Malacostraca; order Decapoda; family Palaemonidae; genus Palaemon; species Palaemon carinicauda. The sequence goes on from NC_090754.1 coordinate 53,441,945, forward strand.
GAAGCATTGTGTATATGAGGAGAAGTAATTGAATTGTATCAGACTGGAAAATGACACGAAGACTAAAACTGAAGATCTATAAGACAGGTAACAGACCCATACCATTATATGAGGGCAGAAACTTGGGCACTTCAGTGCAAGGAGGAGAAACTATCATAAAGAATAGAGATGAGGACGGTGAGATGGAATTATTAGAATATCACTACTGGAAAGGATATAAGAATGTGTTATATGGAACATAAAAGGCTAGGGAAACTCTTCGAGATACTAAGACCATTTAACATGAAGGGAGGAAGTGGCACCAATCAAGAAAGCCATGAATACAAGTGATGAAGATGTGGTGAGAAGGGATATGGGTAGGTTGGGACTAAAACAAGATGCAAGGAATAGAAATAGGTGGAGAATGCTGACTCGGGCTGTTAACAATGCCATACCGTTGGACCTATTAGGTAAAAAAAAAAAGAACTAGGTAAAAAGTATGGCAATAACAATAAATGCAGCAAAGGAAAATGAAAGAAAGCTGGTTGAAAATTCATAAGAATAAAACTGCTTGGTGAGTTTTGAACCTTTTGGAGAAGGCTCTTCAAGTAATAGAAAATCTGATAGAACTGATGGTTATAAATTTGGATTGTTGTTACAGATGTAAACAGCCTGTCTTTACTATGAAGAAATTACAGGTACAGGGAAAGACGTGTGCAAGGAGGAAGATATTTTTCCACGTGTAGCTCTTGCAAAAAACTATCCCAAACCAGTAAATACAGGTAAATGGTGAGGGTTGGTGTCTAGACGGTAACCCAGCTATAAGAAAAATATGATAAAATTATGTACATTAGCCCAACCCTCCTGAGAAAAATACCCAGGGCTGGGTAAAGAAGTCAATCAAGAATGAAGTTGAATAGACTGGATTTATAACAAGGAGACCAGTCAGCATTAAGATAAAGATTATCTTCCTATACCAGCTGTTTCTGAGAGCTGGTTTGATAATAATGGATAGAAAAATTGGTAAAGATTTTAGATCTGTGTTTATGCAAAATGGACAGATGATCTGTGAGAAATGTAAAGGAGGAGATAAATTGATGTTTGAGAGTTGATTAGGTGAGATTTGAAGAATGATGAGAAAGCTGTAGCTATTCCAGAAGAGCAAATGAATTGAGGATAAAGTAATGGGAGCAGTCTGTGAGAGAACGAAACAAATCAGATTCATGAATGTGGAGAAATGCCATATGAAATTGAGGACAATATCTTATGCATGGAGTAAAGCCTTTTCAAGAGAATTTTATTGACTGTACGAGAAAGTAGTTCAGCTGCATGTGAAATAATGAATGTTAAAAATGTAAAAATATTTTATTTAAATCTTTCATTACTTCTTATATCGTTTATTTATTTCCTTGTTTCCTTTCCTCACTGAGCTATTTTTCCCTGCTGGAGCCTATAGGTTATAGCATCTTGCTTTTCAAACTAGGGTTATAGCTAGGCTAGTAATAATATCGATGTTGACAATGAGAGAGAGAATGACCCAGTTTTGTATTTGTGGTACGTACTTGAATGGTTTTTACTCCAATTGGGTTACTGATAGGAGCTGTTATGATAGCAATATTGAAATAGGCTATGAGTGAGACGTGGCTATATTGGTAAAATGGTGTTCAGAGAAAATGTCAAATGTTACTAGCAAACAAAAGAATAGAAGAATATGGAGGAAAGTGAATAGTAAGTGTTTCAAGTTATGAGGTAGGAATGCCAGTTCTGAAAAAAAGTGATAATAAAGCACAGTAGTAAGGCTTAATGTTAGTATGATGAAAAAATGTTTAGAGGACCATACAGTATATTGGTAAGTTTCTTCAACTCAGTTGAATTGTTGGCTAGAATTTGACCTTGAAAACAGATTTATCATAAATGAAACCAGTTGCATAAACTAATAGAACATTATGAGAATTTGAGAAATCACCCAATGGATGAACACCAAAGAACTAATGTCAGAAATAAATGCAATAAGGATGAGTCAAATTACTGTGAAAATAAGATGATAAATTTGGTTGACATAAGATGAAAGCAAATAGTTTGAAAATTGTAGAATGTGAGGCATTAGGGTGTAAGAATTGAAGAAAAAATGATCCATGTGGAAGAATATAATGACGGAGGGTAGAAAACTTTGTAAAATATATTTGTACAGGGTATGTATCAGGAGGAAGTGGTAGTGGCATTAAAGACCTCAGAACCTCCAATATGCAACATAACTATTGAAAGAATAAAGGAATCAAAGAACTTTGTTTACCTGGGTAGGATGCATGAAAACTTTAAATCAATCAATTACCTGGGTAGTATAGTGACTCAAGATTGTACAATAGAGCAAAATGATAAATAGAGAGGAGAATCCTAATAGCCAAAATACCTTTAAAACATGAAAAATCAACTGAAAAAATAATAGAACTTGTGCACAAACAAGAATAAGAGCATTAAGAACACATGTGTGGTCCACCCTCATGTTTGGGTCATAGAGCTGGACAATAACGAGAGCTGAGATAAAAGCTAAATGCAGCAGAGATGTGGTTATACAGAAGGATTATCATATTTTTAAAGGACAGAGTAACTAATAACGGGAAAGACTTATAGTGCTGAGAGAAATGGTAAAGGAAATGAGAAAGACAAGATTGAATTTCGTTGGGCATGTCGTGAGGTGAGAAAATAGGAGTATTTAAGTCTCACTGGGAGGATGGAGGGGGAGACAGAGGACAAGGTGCATGGACAGTATTGTGGTGGGCTTGTAGGGTAATTATATACTTATTGCTAAAGTCAAAAGATCCCATTTTGGAGGTTCAATGCAGTTTGCTGTCATTATTTATACACAATGGTCCTTTAAAATGCATCTAGCTTTGTCTGGCTTATAGGAATTTGGAAGGGACTTCAACACAGGGTTAGTTTTGGAATGACCCACAAGCTAATTTTTGACAAAAAGTTGGTACTTTCCTTTGAAAGTGACAGCCAATAAAACAATCATTATTCTTGCTGCAGACAATTCCGAGCACATACTTTTTTTTCATATTCACCTCCTGGGGAGTTATTTTTAGCTCATGTAAACTGGAGTCCGTATTTCAGTTTCTTTTTGCAAAGACCTGATTTCTTATGTAAAGTCTACAACCTTTGGTTTAGCTACAGTAAGTGTGATGACTTGTTTATGATAGTTGAAACAGAATGTTCAATATAATCTAGAAGAGCATCTTCTGCTGGTGGATGACTGAATAGCAGCACGGATTTTCATGTTAGAAATGTTTGCGTCTGTAACTCAACCTATGATTGTTCAGTGTCACCTGATACACAGAGAACTAAGGACTGCCAATACAGTATGGATCTTGAACAAATGTATATTACTGAAGAGAATCAAAAACAGGGACTTTGTGACATCACAAGAACACCAAAGACCCAAATAAAATGGCTTTACATAAAACCTGTTATTGATAAAATTACTGTTAAATTTAAGTGTGCTTCATATGGATCCAAGCATTAAGAAATTGGATAAAAATCATGGACTTTCTGGCAGTACAGTGTTATCTTCTGAGTGATCAACACAGAAATGGGTAACCTATTTCAAGAGCCTACAGCAAATAGTTTGGTTTGCATTTCAAATGGAATTTGTGATTTCAAAAAATGCCACCAAGACATGACTCAAGTGAAATTCTTAAGGAGATAAACTTTTCTAAATAGAACACCTTTGAATCAACCAATTTGGAAAAAAAAAATTTCAAGAAAAAGGAAAGTCAGTTAGAGAAATTTGGTTTAGAAAGTTTCTCATGTGATAACTGCTAAGGGAAATTTTTGTCTCCAAGAACTCACTGGAGAACACGAATGTACTGAAATTTCTAATTGCTTGTTCAACTTTGAATGAAAAATGGCAACAAATGTAAAATGTCTAGATGCATTGCCTAAGGAAACAACCAGCAATGTTATAATTTTTTTATATCATGTATGTAATCCACGGGCAGCCATTTCCCCCAAACAAAAAATACGAAGATGTCAATAACACTACAGACACCCTTGTTCAAGATATCCCAATGATCAAGTTCCCAATCTCGAGGCATTGGAATGAACAAGGCAAGGAAAATCAGGACTATGAAAGCTAAAGGGTATCCAGAACCCCCTTCAAGTGCCTGCCTTCAAGAATTTTGTGTTGGCAATGGAGAATAAGGCTGCAGTGATGTCATTTCTTTCAAGTTCTAGGTCTGGTCCTGGGTGCAAGCTGTCAAGTTCCTCTTTACAGTAATTGTATGGTGGCTTTACAGAGAAGTCATAAACATTATTTGTGGATGAAAAATAAGCAAAAGACATTACCAAACTATGATCAACTCAAAGAGGAAGCTCCAAACCCAATCATTCTGCATGTAATTTAAGTGCTGAAGAATTAAGTGCAAACCAGGACTACTACTACTTAAGTCTTCCACCAACAAAATGTACTCTTCTACAGTACATATATTAACCCTTTTACCCCCCCAGGCTATTTGAATATTTCCAACCCTTAACCCCCAGGGGGTTACTTTTTTCCCAGCATATTTTGCTGTATATTTGTTTAAAATTGCTCTAACAGTCTTAATTTTTGTCATAGAGAGGTCAGGTTGGTCTCATTCTCTTGGAAAATGCCTGAATTTTCTCAAAAAAAATATCAAAAATATGAAAAAAAAAAAAAATTATAGCATTTTTTTGCAAGGACGTACCGGTACGTCCATGGGTAAAGGGATGGCTTTTGTGAAACGTACCAGTACATCCTTTGGGGGTAAAAGGGTTAAATATTCTGCTTTTAAAATTACCATAGGAAAGTCATCACATACTGCCAAACATAAATTATCAAGTTCACATCATATGGCTGGGCTCTAAAAAAACACCCACAATACTGACTCCAGTTTACATGACCAACAAAGCACTCCTAGCTAATCTGGAAAAAAGTGTGAGGTGCATGTGCAAAAGCAGCATATTGGAAACTGTCTGCTGCAAGAGTAATGTTCCTTTTCCTGTCTGTCTCTGTCAAGGGAAAGCACCAACTTGTTCAAGAACAGTATAACTGAACAATGATTCTAATATCAGCAAAGACTGACTAAATTTGTTATACCTAAAAAAATCCGTAAGAAACCTGCAAGGAGATGCAATTTCATAGTTCATACTATTGTTGTTAATATTTTTTTAGGTCTACTGAACCCTATTAAATTTTCTCTAACTCTATGCTTATAAAAAAATCTCTTGACTTCTATATGGCATTGTGTGTATACTGTTCTTTTAATAACATGACAATGAAAATGAAATATACACAATGTGTCATAGAGCAGTAGAGAGATTTGTTATAAGCATCGAGTTAGAGAGAAATTTTGATAAAGTTATGATTAGGCCTATCCAAAGCAATGAAAAGTATCCTACACATTCAGATATTCCTAGACAGTTCCATTCTTTGGTAATACTAGGCATGCAGTTAATTCTAATAGTAAGGCCTTCTCTATCATGAGGCTCAATACTGCAGTGTTCTGGAAGTTTTATTCCAACTGTGACCAAGTTGTGGAATGATCTTCCTAATCGGGTACAGTAGTTGAATCAGTAGAACTTCAAAAGTTCAAACTTGCAGCAAAATGTTTTTAGGTTGAACAGGTTGACATAAATCTTTTTTTAAAGATTATATATGAAATATCTGTTTTAATGTTAAATGGTTTTAAAATATTTTATATTAATTATTCTTTACTACTTATATCGTTTATTTATTTCCTTTCCTCACTGGGCTATTCTTCCCTGTTGGAGGCCTTGGGCTTATAGCATCTTGCTTTTCCAACTAAGGCTGTAGCTTAGCTAGTAATAATAATGATTGTATCAACTTTGAATACCAAACAGAATTTAGTGGAGGATAATAAATGTGCTATGAAGTGTAAAAATTGACGTGGTTTGTTGTGTGCAATATGACAAATGTGATCAGTGGATATGATTACACAGCCGCAGGTTAGGGAAAAATGTGATGGAGATCTAGAAAAGACCAGAAATAGAAGGGCTGTTTTGATTTTGTTTGGGTTGCTTCTTATCAATAAAAAGATGTACAAACAAGTAGTGCATAGTACAAGAAAGTGTGAACAGGTTGTAGCGGGCAGTAGTCGGATGTAGAATGGCACCTCGTAGTAACGGGGGATGTTGAGGAAGGAGAAGACTAATTGGTAAGGGACCTCTGATAGTGGTTCTAACACGTCCCAGTTACTATACTGACACCCTATAAGGGTGAGCGAGCTGGATATATTCCTGGCATTCCATGCAACTTTTTTCTCTGGTATATTTAGCAGTATTTATACCTTAGAAGTGGTGCTTTAAGGAGCATTTCACTGGGCGACACAGGACTCTTGCCCAGAAATAGATTTTTCCTTCGTCAAAATCCTTTAATAGGGGAGTAGGAGGAACTATATAAGGATATGTTACAGAACACACAAGAGCTAGACCAGAGATGCCAAAGTTGGAAGGAAATTTACGGAATTACTGCAACAAAAGCAGACCAGAAAACTAAAATTAAGATATACAATGCTAATATTGAAGAAAAAGAAGTGTAGAAGCTATAAAGAAAAGTTGGAAACATCAATTGAGGTAGCAATAAGTACACAATTCTAGGACACTTGAACAGCCATGTGGAGGACCTGAAAGAGATGAACAGAGCCATACTAATCCAACAAATTTCAGGAAAAGACCTTAATTTAAGAGGCAGGTGAAAGAAAAGGAAGAGCCTAATGACAGACAGATAGAGAAAGAAGAGAGAGAATGGGAGGATAAAGGAAGCAATTGAATAAGTGAGATTAGGATGAATGGGTAAACGATGGACAAAGACAAAGGGAAGGAAACCAAGGAAGAGAAGAAAGCCCAAAAAACTATGGGGAATAATAGAGGAAGGAGGTAACAATGAAGTACCCAGGAGGCACAATGAGAAACGGAGGCTATGATATGAACTGGAGAAGGAAACAAGCAGTATAGCAGAGTACACAAGGCAGGTACCAGAGAGGGAGAAATGGGAGATTCGCCTATGAAAGAAGCTATAGCAATCAATACGGCTAATGCTAGTAGAAGAGGAGAGAAGGTGCCTAAACAAGGAATACTGCACATTCAAGCAATGGATGGGAAGGATAGAGATCATGCCTCACAGAGGATATCAAGAGAGGGAAGGTGGGAATAGAATCATCGAGAAGAATGTAGTATGTTGGTACTGTACTGCTACCAAAGATAAGGATGTCCCTTTGTATGGACGGAGAATAGTTCGTGTAGGAAGGGAACAATACAAAAGTATGAGACCACAGTACCAGTAACAGGAAAAATAAGAAATAAAAAAGAAATGGCAAGTGGAAGAAGTTTTAAAACAGAAAGTTTTTATATAGAGAATGTATACAATATCCAGGTTAACAAGGGGGAATTAATCGTTCCGACTGGAATGGAATGAAGAACCAGTCACATGTTAGTTATGATGGTGGGGAAGGGACATTAGAACGGGTAGGGAGGGCAGTAGGAGACGATGTATTAAGAAAAGGAGGGGACCGTAAAAGAAGAGTAAGGAAAATAAAAGAAAGTAAGAAGTCAAATATATTATGTAAACATTAAGGGTGTACGTGATTGAAGGAAATTTTGAATAGGTTATTATTCAGTAAAAACAGGAACCGAGATAGAGGAAGAGTATTAATGAAGTTACGTGAGGAGATATATACGAGGATGGTAGAGACAAAGAGGAAAAGAACTACACTAGATAACTATGAAGATTAAGACATAATAAAAAACTAAATGTAAGAATTGGAGTCATATCTTCCCCACATTATAATAAGTGTAAGATAAAAGGACAAGAGGAAATGTATAAACCCACAAAAAGGGAAGTAAACAATGTTGATGAAAAACTAGAAATTTTTCTACATGGATCTATTTCTTAAGAAAGAGAAGATTGTACTGCAGAAGGAAAAACTGCTGAGAAAATAATTCAATGATGGATTGGACAAGCACAGCAATCAGAAGGGTAGAAAGAGAGAATACTAGACTGGAAGGCCCTAATACAAAAGAATATTCGAGATAGAGCGTCAGTGATTATTAGAATGCTTGAGAATATGGGAAAACACATGACAGAAAACCTGAAGACTAATAAATAAAATAAGACGACTAAGTGGCTAACCATGAAGAGTGGAACAAAAAGGGGACATCACTGATAAATAAATGAAAAGGAAGTACTGTAGTGCAGTGGACGTTTCAGAACACTTCTCATACTGTATTTAAAAACCCGACCTTCTCACCTTTCATATCATTCCATATCTGAGAGAAATGTCTCATGGCATCTAGCGACACAGGTCCTTCCACTAACATGCTTATGTCATGTCACAGTATCGGCGCAATTTGGTGCCTGTCGACATTATCTGAAATTTACAAATCATATGAAAGCCTTGTTTAACAGGATTCTAATATGCAACAAATTTCTGCTGCCAAGAGAAAAGTTTAACCTAATGTTTTGCGTTACCTGGAGCAGCTATGAGAAAAATGGCAACCAACATCTTGGGTGACTACTTACATATTTTAAGCCAAGAATCATACAATATATATTTTAAGCCAAGAATCATACAATAACTGACTTGAAAGCTTTTACAAGAACATTTTCTACTTTATTTTTAGCCGTATAAGGCAGATGTGATATCTAACACACACTGTACATTTTGCAAAACAAAAACAAAAGAAAAGCATAGTTTTGTAAAATTGTACTACATAAACAACTCCAGTGTTTCATCCTTAATGTCATTTACAATACATAATCATTAAATCAACTTTATTATTCTTTAGACTTGACTCTATTGTTCACGTTTTCATAAGTTGCATATAACTAAAATCTCTTTTACTGCATTTGTGAGTTTCTTCTTCAAATATAACAAACATTAACATTTGTATATTACAAGTTATACAAACCAGTCCTCTAAAATAAGCGAACATAGTAGAGTAACAGGCCCCCACCATCCTGTCAAAGACACACAAATTTTGATCTTCGGCTCAGGACTGAGAGGGGTGGTAGAGGTTTAAAAGGTCACTCCAGAGTGACAGAAGCAAAGGAAAGGACATCCTAAACAACAACCATATATACATGAGGGCCCAAAATCCTATCTACTCAAGCTAGGACCAGGCAGGTCCAGCCAACATCTGCTGATAACTCCCCCAAACTTTACTAGATATTATCAGGATGGAACTCCTGTTAAACAGATTGTGAGATAGGGATGTTTTCAATAAGGTACCCCAATCCTTGGGGAGCTCAACGTTGAAAGGAATGCAAAACCAGGAAAAATTTTAATTACTTTCAAACCTATTGATCGTATGCATATACAGACCTTTTGTCCTTGAAAACAGGGAGGTGCTCTCTTATTTGTGGATAGGAAGTCCCACTGGAACCAAACTTGGTTCTTTTACTTCCCTGGAATATCCCAGTCTTCCAGGTCCTAAAGCAAAGGAGAAGATTCCAGCAACCCCCTATCTGGCCATCATGAGTTAGATTAGCCTGATAAGGCCTTCCCTGTACTTGGTAAATACCTGGTATGTGGTCAAAGAATAAATTCATTTCCCCAAAAAAGGAGAGAGCAGTCCAGAATGATCAATGGGTTAATGTACATTCCGCAAAGGCTGGGGAAAAAGTTAATACAACATAAACACCAATGCTGTCTATATATTTTTTTCAATGAATTTCAAAACAACTGCTAAGTGAAAATGGTTAGGTACTGTTTGGATTACTGGGATTTTTCCAGGCTTAGTTATGGAGTATTGCTTGTTTCAATGCTTTTAGAAATATACTTGATCCAAAATAATTATAGAGCTAATAATAGGCCTTAACTTAAGTGTCTACATTTATATCAAAATATAGTCTTCCCGAAGAGACATTTACATGCAATTTGATAATGCAAATTAAAGACCTTCTCAAGGACATATCTCATTGTAGTTGATATACTTCGGACCTTCAAAATCCAACAAAGTTGTCACTTCTCTTCCCTTAATAGATTAAAAATGGGCATCTAAATAATAATTATGCTTATGTTTTCAGTATTTTCTGTATATTATAAACTAGTGAGCTTCTATGCATTAATGCAGTCTTGGAGTTATGCTATAGAAACCGTTAATTTTTCAAAAATTTCTGGGAAACTTTCTACATTGAAGTTTTTCCTGATATGTTACACATTTTGCCACAAAATTATAGTACCTTGAATTTAATTGCTGCTTTTTTAAATCTAACAGAAAATTTATAATACGGTTTCAACAAAATTTCTTTGGCTATATCAATGAGTGTTTATTTTACTTCCTACCAATAGTTACCTGCACAAAAGTTTTGAAATCCTTTATTTAATGCTTTTAGTTTTCTTCCAATTGCATGCTTTTCATTCATCAACTGGGTCTATGTGTGTCACCACCAAGGGATCGAAAGTTTCACTGATCAAGTATTAGTAAGAGGACCGAAACTTTCACAGACCACGCATTAGTAAGAGGACCGACACTTTCACAGACCACGCAATAGTAAGAGGACCGACACTTTCACAGACCACGCAATAGTAAGAGGACCGACACTTTCACAGACCACGCATTAGTAAGAGGACCGACACTTTCACAGACCACGCATTAGTAAGAGGACCGACACTTTCACAGACCACGCATTAGTAAGAGGACCGACACTTTCACAGACCACGCATTAGTAAGAGGACCGACACTTTCACAGACCACGCATTAGTAAGAGGACCGACACTTTCACAGACCAAGCATTAGTAAGAGGACCGACACTTTCACAGATCAAGCATTCGTAAGAGGACCGACACTTTCACAGATCAAGCATTCGTAAGAGGACCGACACTTTCACAGATCAAGCCTTCGTAAGAGGCTTGGATCTACCAGCTGCTTGTGTGATGGAATGGACAAAATTTATTTGATTCATGATCTGGTGAATAATTAAAGGGAGGCACTTGAATTGTATAAAACTTTAACACTGCCACGGATAACTGTTCGTTAACTGGGGGCCACATTTTATCATATCAATATGAATGAGGGCAGTATAATAATACACAGATGCAGGAAATATTACTTACTCTATACTGATTTTTTGCAATTCTTCCATGTTTTATTAATCTGACTATAGCTATGGGTCCAGAGAATGTTCCTGATGTTTAAGGAAAGAAGAGGATGCTTTCTATGGAGACAAAGCTGGAGACAATCATGAAATATGAGGGCGACATGTGGTTGAGTGTGATTGCTAAGGAGTATGGCCGAAATCCGTCAACGATAGGCACCATCTTCAAGTAGAAGGAAGCCATCAAAGCAGCAACACCTTCTAAGGGCGTGACTGTCCTTTCTAGTGAGAGTCATGTCCATGATGAGATGGAAACTACTACTCCTCAGGATTAAGGACATGGAAATTGCTGTAGAAGTGTATCAGAGAGACGATAATCTGCGACAAGGCCAGCACTATGCTCAGGATAAAGACGATGCAGGAGAAGGGACATTGCAGAAGGCACCCCCAGAGTTCAAGGCTTCATGCGGTTGGTTTGAGAGATTCGAGAGACGGACTGGCGTTCACTTGGTGGCGCGGCATGCGAGGCTGCCAGCTCGGACACGAAAGCGGCCAAAGCCTTTGTTGAGAAATTTGAAGAGTCGACTCGCGTGGAAGGCTACATTCCACAGCAAGTCTTCAACTGTGATGAAATTGGGCTTTTTTATTTTTTTTAAAAATGCCTCATCAGGCAAGCTGCTGCCCAAGCAAAAGCCTATGAAGGACAGGCTTACTCTTGCACTCTGCGCCAATACCAGTGGGGGTTGTAAGGTCAAACCCCTACTGGTATATCACTCAGAGTCCTCGAACCTTCAAGGAACAAATTAATTTAGTATCCTGAGGTCTTACTGTATTTGAAAGCTTGTACCATTTCACATTGCACAACTGAGAAGAAATAAAGACTAACAGCAGCAGTCTACTAAGAAAAAAGTTCTAATATCCTCCCCACATGGCTAAGAGTGTGTTTTGGAAAATGGGAGTTCTGTACCAGATATGAACTTCAATCAATGAGTTAAATGTTACATTTGGAGAAACAATAGCAATGAACTTCATTAAGATTCAATATCAAACTTTTCAAATTAAAATTAATCTAAGAAAATTATTTATATTATAATAATGACAAAAGATCTATGGCTTACCACTATCAGACTTGGCAAATCCCTCTACATCCCCTGAAGTGGGATAGTTGTGTGTGCCTCACACTGTGCTCTATAGGACTTACCGATCAGCATTACTAGGATGCCTTTGCAATTGTTTCAACCTTTATCACCCTTCTCTTTGTAGCTTTCATCATTAAATGTAACAAGAGTGCTTAATGTCATCCAAGTTCCCAGTGCCCGTCCATGGAGATAAAGCTCCTCAGTATACTTCACAGATCCTTCCAGTACAAACTAACCTAGAAAACAAACAAAAATATTACTTTATTTGGACTTCTCAGATCCTTCCAATACAAACCAACCTAGAAAACAAATACAGTATATTACTTTATTTGGACAAGAAAAAAATATTCATATTTTTCAATCCAAACTACCAGTAAAATATTCCAAGATCAGACACTGGAGATTCCAGGTGAACTGGTCTGGAACGCCTAACTAATGCGGTAGTCAATCTCTCCAAGGCCTTTAACTAACTAAAATCACAAATTCTTGTATTTTTCCCAACTCTACACACTGAAATCTTTATTAGTGTTACTATTATTATTACTAGCCCAACTACAGCACTACTATTAAAAGTAGAATACTATAATCCCAAGGACTCCAACAGAGAAGAATAGCCTAGTGGGACACTAATTCTACTCTTATAGAGAAAGTCAAAATTTCAACATTGGAAATAATTGTTGAAAAAGTTTTGCTGACAAAACCTGCTAATTTTAGATCTAGTATTAATATATACAAACCAGATTTTGCTGGCAGAGATCTACAGTATATTCATATATTTTGTCAAACATTACAACCAAAAGCAGGTCATTCAGCACTTCAATACATTAAGGGAGAACTACAAAGTTGTCTTTCTATTTATCAAGGCACTTCACCCAATTTTGGGGGGTAGCCAGAATCAAGGAAGAAAAAAAAAAAAGAGGACTTTTCTTCTCTTCACTCCTCTCACACTGACAAGGGATTCAGCGGAGTTTGGTTGGTACTGCTAGGTTGCCACAACCCTCCTTCCCAGTTATCCACCACAGATGAAGCTTCATATGCTAAATCCCCTACTGCAGCTACCTCAGCGGAGAGAAGAGTGTGTGGAGGATTTTTATTTTTTATTTTTTTTTTGTTTGCCAAATCCAGAGAGAGAGAGAGAGAGAGAGAGAGAGAGAGAGAGAGAGAGAGAGAGAGAGAGAGAGAGAGAGAGAGAGAAAGACTGTTGGTATAAATGAGGTTGTTTGTTTACTTTTAGCTAGGTTTGGAGTGTAGTAAAGGTTTCGGAGCGAATGCTTTTTTTTTTGATTGACTGCGACTTGAGGCAGTTGCGCGATTTGAATGCTGGATTATAATTCTTATTCTTTTACCAGCGTGGAAGTGTTGATTTATTTTCTGAGCCGTAATTCCTCCTTTGGAGAGAACTTATATTTAAATATGTTATTTTTATAATAAAATAAATTTTTGAATATACTTACCCGGTGATTATATAAGCTGCAACTCTGTTGCTCGACAGAAAACTCTACGTTAAAAATCCGCCAGCGATCGCTATGCAGGTAGGGGGTGTACTTCAACAGCGCCATCTGTCGTGCAGGTACTCAGTACTCAATGTAAACAAAGAACTCAATTTTCTCCTCGGTCCACTGCGTCTCTATTGGGGAGGAAGGGAGGGTCCTTTAATATATAATCACCGGGTAAGTATATTCAAAAATTTATTTTATTATAAAAATAACATTTTTCAATACTGTATTTAACTTAGCCGGTGATTATATAAGCTGATTCACACCCAGGGGGGTGGGTAGAGACCAGCAATAAATGTTTACATTATTATGAGCTAAGGATTTTTTATTTCATTTTAGCAGTTATCAAAATAACAAACTTAAAATAAATAAGTACCTGGTAAGGAAGTCGACTTGAACAATTACTCTGCCTTTTTAAGTACGTCTTCCTTACGGAGCCTCGCGATCCTCTTAGGATGCTGAGCGACCCCTAGGAGCTGAAGTATCAAGGGTTGCAACCCATACAACAGGACCTCATCAAAACCTCTAATCTAGGCGCTTCTCAAGAAATGACTTTGACCACCCGCCAAATCAAGTAGGATGCGAAAGGCTTCTTAGCCTTCCAGACAACCCAAAAATAATAATAAAACATTTCAAGAGAAAGATTAAAAAGGTTATGGAATTAGGGAATTGTAGTGGTTGAGCCCTCACCCACTACTGCACTCGTTGCTACGAATGGTCCCAGAGTGTAGCAGTTCTCGTAAAGAGACTGGACATTCTTAAGATAAAAAGACGCGAACACTGACTTGCTTTTCCAATAGGTTGCGTCGATTATACTTTGCAGAGATCTATTTTGTTTAAAGGCCACGGAAGTTGCGACAGCTCTAACTTCGTGTGTCCTTACCTTCAGCAAAGCTTGGTCTTCCTCATTCAGATGGGAATGAGCTTCTCGTATTAACAGTCTGATGAAAATAGGATAAAGCATTCTTTGACATAGGCAAAGATGGTTTCTTAACTGAACACCATAAAGCTTCAGACTGGCCTCGTAAAGGTTGAGTTCGTTTTAAATAGAACTTAAGAGCTCTTACAGGGCATAAGACTCTTTCTAGTTCATTTCCAACCACACGATAAGTTTGGAATATCGAACGATATTGGCCAAGGCCGAGAAGGCAGCTCGTTTTTGGCTAGAAAACCAAGTTGTAGAACATGTAGCCGTTTCGGATGAGAATCCGATGTTCTTGCTGAAGGCATGAATCTCACTGACTCTTTTAGCTGTGGCTAAGCATACCAGGAAAAGTCTTTAAGGTGAGATCTTTCAGGGAGGCTGATTGTAGCGGTTCGAACCTGTCTGACATAAGGAATCTTAGTACCACGTCTAAATTCCAACCAGGTGTAACCAAACGACGCTCCTTCGTGGTCTCAATACTTAAGGAGGTCCTGTAGATCTTTATTGTTGGAAAGATCTAAGCCTCTGTGACGGAAGACTGATGCCAACATGCTTCTGTAACCCTTGATAGTGGGAGCTGAAAGAGATCGATCTTTCCTCAGATATAAGAGGAAGTCAGCTATTTGAGTTACAGAGGTACTGGTCGAGGATACGGATACTGACTTGCACCAGTTTCGGAAGATTTCCCACTTCGATTGGTAGACTCTAAGGGTGGATGTTCTCCTTGCTCTAGCAATCGCTCTGGCTGCCTCCTTCGAAAAGCCTCTAGCTCTCGAGTCTTTCGATAGTCTGAAGGCAGTCAGACGAAGAGCGTGGAGGCCTTGGTGTACCTTCTTTACGTGTGGCTGACGTAGAAGGTCCACCCTTAGGGGAAGTGTTCTGGGAATGTCTACTAGCCATCGAAGTACCTCGGTGAACCATTCTCTCGCGGGCCAGAGGGAAGCAACTAGCGTCAACCTTGTCCCTTCGTGAGAGGCGAACTTCTGCAGTACCTTGTTGACAATCTTGAACGGAGGGAATGCATATAGATCTAGATGTGACCAATCTAGGAGAAAGGCATCTATATGAACTGCTGCTGGGTCCGGGATCGGTGAGCAAAATATTGGGAGCCTCTTGGTCATCGAGGTTGCGAAGAGATCTATGGTTGGCTGGCCCCAGGTGGCCCAAAGTCTCTTGCATACATCCTTGTGGAGGGTCCATTCTGTTGGAATTATTTGTCCCTTCCGACTGAGACAATCTGCCATGACATTCAAGTTGCCTTGGATGAACCTCGTTACTAGTGATATGTCTAGACCTTTTGACCAGGTGAGGAGGTCCCTTGCGATCTCGTACGTCAGAGAGTAGGTCCCTCCTTGCTTGGAGATGTACGCCAAAGCCGTGGTGTTGTCCGAGTTCACCTCCACAACTTTGCCTTGAAGGAGAGACCTGAAGCTTTTCCAGGCCAGACGTACTGCCAGTAGCTCCTTGCAGTTGAAATGCATTGTCCTTTGACTCGATTTCCATATTCCCGAGCATTCCCGACCGTCTAATGTCGCACCCCAGCCTACGTCCGATGCGTCCGAGAAGAGAACGTGGTTGGGAGTCTGAACAGTCAGGGGAAGACCCTCTCTTAGGTTGATATAGTCCTTTCACCAAGTCAGACAAGACTTTATCTTTTCGGAAACCGGGATCGAGACCGCTTCTAGCGTCTTGTCCTTTTTCCAGTGAAAAGCTAGATGGTATAGAAGAGTACGGAGGTGTAGTCTTCCTAGTGACACAAATTGATCCACGGATGACAGCGTCCCTACCAGACTCATCCACAGCCTGACTGAGCAGCGTTCCTTCTTCAGCATCTTCTGGATGGATAGCAGGGCTGGGGGCTGATCGTCTTGTTCAGCAACGTCCTCATCAGAGGGTTCCTCATCCGAAACTGATGAGGAAACGGCAACGGAGTGGGCAACGTCTGACTCGCTGAATCCGGTCGCACTGGTGGATGCGTGACGGAGCCGGACGCAATATCATGGAACTGCTGCACAGTCTGTGAACTGTCAACAACCATGGGTGCGCGAGGAAGCACAGCGTCAACCCGAAACTGTCTAGACCGTCTGGGTTGTGCAGTCAACACCCTACCGGGTTGCTGAGGTTGACGCACTGCGTCACAACAAGTCACCTCTGCTGGTTGTTGAACGTCCTGAACGTCAACAACCACCTCCGAGCGTCGCTTAACGTCAACGTGCGGCTGGCAACCCACACTGGGTCGCATCGGTGGAGGAACCACCTCAACTGGCAGACGCGAGTAGGTTACCTCAGCGTCAACAGGGCGCACAACCGACCGGTTGGAAGGTTGTTGGCCAGAAGGTTCTTCTCCGCATTTAAGTCCTCTATCAAGGACGCAAGGTTGGACTGCATGTCTTGCAGCAAAGCCCATTTAGGGTCTACGGGAGCAGGTGTGGCAACAGACGGGGTTAGCGACTGAGGCGGAACCGTTTACCATCCCTGAAAGCCTTGTTATGCGTGACATAATAGTACAGCAAAACTTCAAAGGCTCGACAACAGCTGAGAAGTTGACCTGTAAACAACTTGGAGCGTCTCCTGGCTAGGCGCCAGGGAGAGTCTACCAGAATTGAGAAGTCTATCTGGGCAGAGACATGAACTCCCAAGCCGAGAACTTCTCTCGTGTCATATCAGACTCTCACTCTATAAACCAGTTTAAAAGAAGGGAAAGCAAAGGCTGTATCCCCCAAACTCCTCCTGGTGAAAAACCAGTCGCCTAGCCAACATAATGCTCTCTAGGAGAGCGAGAGAGCCCTAGCTTAAAAACAACGGCTTCGAAGTAGCTAGGCCTAGTGTAAGTTCTGACGTTTAGGCGAACGAGGAGCAGCAGTTACAAGATCCGGACGAAGATCCTTAAAAAAATCATCATGATTTAATTAAAGTCCATAGGAGGCTAAGCAGCTTAAGGCTCCTCTCCATCTGACAGAGTCCTCAAGGGAATATCAGTAGGAGGGAGAACAGCAACTTCCTCATCTACAGGAACCTTGACCGATGAAAGCTGAGTCTCTCACTGGTGCATTAGTAGCGGACCAGAACGCAACGTCATGTAACTGCTTGACAGTCTGTGAACTGTCAACAACTGAACTGTCAACCACAACAGGTGCGTGAGGACGTACAGCGTCCACTTGAGACTGCTTTGACTGCCTAGACTGAGCAGTCAAAACAACTCTAGAATGCGGAGGTTGACGCACAGCGTCAAAACAAGTCAACTCCGATTGTTAGTGAACGTCTAGAACGTCAACAGGAGCATCAGCCAGTGGCCTAACGTCCAAATGCGGCTGAAAAACCACACGAGACCGCATCGAGTGTGGTTCTAAACAACCTGACTGACGTGACTAAGCTACGCCAACGTCAACAGTAAGCACAAAGGAACGTTAGGTTGGCTGAAAGCCAGGATATCGATGAGATAAACGGCTAGACTCAACGGACTAATCGGCAGAATAGTCTTCCATAAGGGAGGCAAGCATATACTGCATGTTTTGCCATACAACCCCTTAAGGATCAACGGAAATGGTTGTGGTAATAGACGAGGGTAACGTCTGTGACCGCAACACTTTGCCTACAAAAAGAGACTTTCGGAGTCTGTGTTATGCTTTTGTTAGGCGGCGAGCAGTTATCCGATGACTGCATAGGGTCAGAGCTGTCCTAATGGCTGTAACCAGGACGCTGGACCTGTCCTGAAAGGACTGACTTTCGCTTAAGGGCTTCGAAACCTTGTGACAGGTTTCTTATGCGAAAAGCCTACGGATGGCGAGGAGAAAAAACGTCTCTCTCGTCTTATGGTAGGGAAGATCTTGGTAAGAAACACCCGATACCATAGAGGGAAAACGTCTGTTCGTTGGTCAAGGCCTCTCGAACCCATAAGTCTTTTGACATTACTTCTCCCCTGGGCTTGGGAGCTTGCAAGAGGTCCCGGACTAGGTGAACGACAGGCACGAACAGACGAACCCTCGGACGCAACACTGTAACACTTTGCGCCTCGGACGCAACACTGTAACACTTTGCGCCTCGGACGCAACACTGTAACACTTTGCGCCTCGGACGCAACACTGTAACACTTTGCGCATATCACTTCATCACTTCGATTTTCTGTTTTGCACTTATTTCTACCTGAAACACGCAATTCTACCCTTCATTAAAAGGTAGTAATTGCGAAATAAGTCGTATAATGCAAGCTCATAATACCAGCAAAAAACAGAAAACATATTTTAAGATAAAAAGAAAAATCAGTGGCTGGGAAAGAGACTAAACACTAGTTCATATAACTACGTTTTCAATCTCTCACCGCACATAGCCTGGGGACGAGAATAAAAACCTAAAAACGTTTTATCCTTCCTCCCCGTACAGAGACTAGGGACGAGAGTAACACGAGAACAACGTTACCCGCTTGAACGGAACGTTTTCTCTCCTCTCTCTCCCTCCGTCTCTATCTCTCTCTCTCTTACTCTCTTGATTTCGCACCTATGAGAAGAGCCCAATTATATATCGTCAAAAAAACATGTTATTTGACTAAAGGAAAAAACTGAAAGGTTTTTCAAATAAAAAGTTCCTTTAAATTAGAATTTAAAACATTTAAGCTAAGAAAGAAAGAACAAAACGTCAGAATCGATTTACTCTTACTGCAAAGTGAAACCGTGATACACTCTCTCTCTATCGTAACGATAGAGCCCATGTTGAACGTCCTGAACGTCAACAACTGCGTAGCATAAAAAACTAAACGTTAGTTCATCTTTGAAAACAGTACGAAGACTATCAAAGAAATTCTTTCATAAAATATTACATTTAAAAAGTTTTAAATCCTTTAAAAGCTAAAGACGATATAAAGGGCTCAATGTTGATTAACTTCGGTTTCCAAGTTAGGACCGCCTACATAAACAAAGCATTAAAATTTATTTTACATGTTTATAAAAAATGGAAAGTTAATCGAAGAGGCCTAATAAAGGCGGAGAGATATAAAATATATAGCGGAAAATCTATAACGTGATAAGATAATTACTAAAAGCCTAAACACACTTCCGTTTAAGGGAAGGGTCGGCCATTTAAAAGTGAAAGAAAGTCCATACTCTCTTTGTCACCATAATTAAATCTATCCAAAACGAGTTCAAGTTTTGAGATGAAGATAAAACACCTGCATAGCGAAAGCTCAAAACTAGAATAGTGTACTTCACCAATAGTTGTGAAAACAAATCCAGTTAGCAACAGCGAATTAGTAGGTCTTGCCGGTAGCCCGACAGAGAGAAAATTGAGTTCTGTGTTTACATTGAGTACTGAGTACCTGCACGACAGATGGCGCTGTTGAAGTACACCCCCTACCTGCATAGCGATCGCTGGCGGATTTTTAACGTAGAGTTTTCTGTCGAGCAACAGAGTTGCAGCTTATATAATCACCGGCTAAGTTAAATATTGAAAAATTGATTGTTGATGACGTGGCTTGTGATAAGGGACATGGAACTGACTGCTCTTTTAAATTTGGATATAATCGGTAACGACTTTGGCTGTAAGAAGGAATTTTCGATTGATGATGATGATGATATGACGATGATAACTAGCACCCCAATCAGGGAGGCAGCTGTGGCCAATTGCCACACAGTGTAGTGTTACCCACAGAGCTGTGGTATTTTGCCGTTAAAAACAGTTGACAGTGTGTGGACGACTGTATTGGTGTCAATAAATATATATATAAACATATTTGGTTATGGTGCATCTTAGTTTAAGTTTTGATACTTTTTCTCTGGGTTTATGTGAATGTGGAATTTTTATTTATTTTGTATGTTAAGTTTTTCTGTGTTGTTTCTACGGTATCTTTATTTTTAGGTATAGTAATAATTTTGGTTGTGTTTAGTTTTAAGAATATAGTGTTAAGGTTATGGTTGGTTTTCATGTCCTTCTTGTCTAAGAGTCCAGTTTATGATAACGTAAGGGGAAAGTTTGTGCAGAGGAGACATTTGTCAGTTAGTGTGATCAAGAGTGTGGGAGTTGTTTTTGCGACATCCTGCCACAACCGCAAGGCCTTCTAGAACTACGTCACAATCGCTCGCCATTCATTTCTATTTCTAACGCGCTCTTTTGCCTCTCACATGTATCCTCCTGTTATGTAGGGCTTTCTTCACTCCATCCATCCACCTAAACCTTGGTCTTCCTCTAGTACTTCTCCCATCAATGCTTGCAGACAACCACTTTCCCTTCTCTGTACATGGCCAAACTACTTCAACACATTCATATCCTCTTTAGCTACTAAATCATTTCTTATACCAGCTCTCAAACTCACTACTTCTGCCTAACCCTATCTAATCGAGATTACACCAGCAAAACTCCTCAGACACTTCATCTCAAACACATTCAATTTCTGTCCCTCTGTCACTTCCATTCCCCACAACTCTGATCCATGCATCACAGTTGGTACAATCACTTTCTCATACAAATCTCTCTTCACATTCATTCCTAACCCTATATTCTTTACCACTCCTCTCAGTGCCACTGACACTTAACATCTTTCATTCACTCTCTGATGTACATCTGCTTCCAATCCACCACTTGCAGCAACAACAGCCCCAAGTACTTAAACTGATCTACTTCAAGTAACTCTCCATTCAACATGACATTCAACCTCGCACCAACCTCCCTTCTCATGCATCTCACAACCTTACTCTTACCCACATTAACTCTCAACTTCCTTCTCCACACACCCTTCCAAACTGTCACTAATCGACCCAGCTTCTCCGAGTCTGCAACCAGTACAGTATCATTTGCGACTAACAACTGATTCACCTCCCACTAAATCACTTTCGTCTATCAGTTTCAATCCTCGACCATTCACTCGAGCATTCACCTCTTTCATAACTCCATCAACAAACAAATTGAATAACCATGGTGACATCACACATCCTTGATCCAGCCTCACTCTCACTGGAAACCAGTCACTCACTTCATTTCTTATCCTAGCACATGCTTTACTGCCGATGTAGAAATTCTTCACTGCTTGCAATAACCTTCCACCAATTCCATATGACCTCGTCACATTCCACATTGCTTCCCTATCAACTCTATCATACGCTTTCTCCAGATCCATAAAAGCAAAAAACACAGCCTTGGCTTTTGCTAAATATTTCTCACATATCTAAGTGTAATAATCCGATAAATACATCCCCTCCCTCTTCTAAAACCACCAATTACTTCTAAGATTGCATCCTTTGTTTTATTCTTAATCCTATTGATTAGCATTCTACCATACACTTTTCCAACCAAACTCAGCAAACTAATACAGTACCGTACTCCAAACTATACTCAACAAACTAAAGTTATGCTATAAAGTAAATGTATAGAGGGACTTGAGTATAGAAAGAAGGTGGGTAAAATAAGTGTGATGCACCAGAAATATTTACCTCAAATAAGGTCACCATTACTACAGATGATAAAATAGGTGGTACGTAGAGGTTGATGGCGTGGTGTACTAACTTCCCACACCTCTGCAAGAGATGGCAAGTGCCAAGGAAGGAGGCCTTCATGTGGTCAGATGGCATTATTTGAAGGTATGACTGCAGTAGCAAATTTGCTACCTTGTTAAGCAAGTCTTTTTCCTAATCAGAATGGCATGGCGACCAATAATTTTCTAATTTCTCCTTCCTAACTTTCCCGGGAAGGTGTGCGTTAAAAAATTGGGAAAAATTTAAGAGAAAACTGTTGTGGGGGATTGCTAGAATCCAGGTTTCCTCTTCAGAGGAGGAAGAATCTAGTCCCCTTTTAAAGACTAAAAAAACCTGACAAAATCCCAACACAACGGAAAAATAAACAGCTAAGACTGCACGCTCTGCGGTAAAGGATAAAATGAACTTGCATAAACACTATTTTCAGCTGGTAACCTCTTGGAGGAAACGTGGAACTACTAGTAGAGTAGGCTAATACACAAGACCCTTTATTGCTTCCCTCTTTGGTAGCCCCTTTCATTAGACAAAATTGACCTTCAGTTTCGCAAACAAAATGCCTTTCAGGACTTCCTGGTCAACTCCTCAAAGAGGAGACCGTACAGTACTTAAAACATAGTTCCTTGGCCAGCACGTGTGTTCATGACTATGACTGATGGCTAAGATATAAATAATACTTGTGGAATTAGTATTAGGAAGTCTGTATAATTTCACATTGCACAACTGAGAAAGAAAGGCTTACAGTAACAGTCTACTCAGAAAAATTTTCCTATGTCCTCCCCATTGTTTTGTCAAGTCCTGCCAGATAAATGTATGGCTAGGAGTGAGTTTTGGAAAATGGGAGTATTGTACCAGATATGAACCTTGATTATAATGGGTCAAATGTTACATTTGGAGAAAGAATAGCAATGAACTTCATCAAGATTCAATAGCAAAGTTTTCAAATTAAGATAAAGCTAAGAAAATTATTCATATCATAATAATGAAAAAATATCAATGGCTTACCACTATCAGACTTGGTAAATCCCTCTACATCCCCTGAAGTGGGATAGTTATGTATGCCTCACACTGTGCTCTATAGGACTTACCGATCAGCATTACTAGGATGTCTTTGCAGTTGTTTCAACCTTTTTCTCCCTTGTGTTTGTAGCCTGCATTATTAAATGAAACAAGAGTGCTTAATGGCGTCGTTTCCAGTGCCCTTCCACGGGGCCAATGTTCCTCGGTATACTTCTCCGGTCTTTCCAGTACAAACTAACCTAGAAAACAAATAAAAATTACTTTACTTGGACAAGAAAACTAATACTTAATATAATCTTTGAATCTAAACTTCCAGTAAAATATTCCATGATCAGACACTGGAGATTCGAGGTGAGCTGGTCTGGAATGCTCAACTCGTAAGGTAGTAAATTTGTCCATGGCATTTAGCCAACTAAAATCAGTGAAATTATAGAACGGTGCAATAAACGATTCGTAGAATATAAGACTGGTTTGTACAGTATTTTGTGGTGTTTTGAAAGTTTTTTATATTGATTCCTGGCGGAAATCCATAGTCTTCGAGTTATGAGCTTTGCGCTAAGTATCATCATCAATTACGTTCGAAACACCTTAAAATATATTGTACTTGTCAAATTGTGTAGGTATTTAAATCAACTTTCTTACTTTGTTTCCGTCAGTCATCGACATAAAAAAAACAGTTATTGTAATAAAAAAGTTACCGTAACCAAAACCTATTAACAGAAATGAAACACTCAAAATACTGGAGCTTTAGTTTGCCAGACTTCTGGAAGCATAGAAAACGGTGTTTTTCATCCCATTTTCTATGGAGCTGTTCTGAGCTAACTCGTGCTGCAGGTCGACTACAGTCATTAAAAAGCTATGGCTTTGCGCAACATATCATCAGTTAGGTTCTATACACCTTAAAACTTCCGGACTCATAGAAAACGGGGTTTCCACCCCGTTT
The DNA here is from genome assembly GCF_036898095.1 of Palaemon carinicauda. Taxonomy (NCBI): domain Eukaryota; kingdom Metazoa; phylum Arthropoda; class Malacostraca; order Decapoda; family Palaemonidae; genus Palaemon; species Palaemon carinicauda. Next base: position 53,465,975 of record NC_090754.1, read on the forward strand.
TTTTATGTCGTCGTTCGTAGCAGTGTTCATCGTATTACAAATACTTCCTTACTTCAGGAGCTATAGATTTATTGGATATTACTCTGCCGTATGCTCACTTTGTTCTCAAACATCACCTCAATGCTCTTATGTTCTGGTAAGTGGACTATGTGAGGTAATGTTAAATTGAGAGTAAACCGAGCATACGGCAGAGTAATATCCAATAAATCCTTAGCTCAATTAAGCAAGGAAGGATTTGTAATACGATGAACACAGCTACGAACGACGCCATAGAAAATGGGATGGAAACCCTGTTTTCTATGAGACCGAAGTCCTGGCAAACAAAAGCTTCAGTGTTTCATTACTGTTCCTCGGTTTTGATTACAGTGACTGATTTTTTTTTTATTACAATAACTTTTTTTTTTTGATGACTGACCAGAAAAGTTTAGAAGTTAATTCAAACACCAAAACAATTAAAGAAGTACAATATATATATATAGCTAGGTAATTTTGTATTGTATTACAGGGTGAGATTTCGAACAGAAAATATATGTTTTCCTATAGTAAATAACGTGATTTAACAGAATTTGATGTTCATTTCAATCGGAAACAAACAGATCAACCAATTCGGCTAACTCACTTCTCTTATGAATGTACTGCAAACGATATTAGAAACGTTACCAATAATACACAGTGTTACCAACGTTGACGTATGGTACACAGAGTTACCAACGGCACACTAACATTACTAACGATAGCAATGATAGATATTTCCATACGTATTTTAAATAATTTCTCCATATAAGTTTTACTCAATATATAAAAAGTACAAAAAAGGGCACAGAACCTAACAAACCCACCTAACCTAGCCTAGTAGTATGACAGGTCACAAACCTCAGTACATCGGACGTTGGCAGCACTGGTTACTGTATTTTTTCATGACAATCTTTGCAACGGCGCCCTCAAAGTTTATCCAGATATACTGTTTTGTATTTTCCTCCGATTATTATAATTTCAAGAAGGTAATGTATAGAGAAGAAAAGGCTTGTTTTACTATTATATATCGATTCCCCAGTATGTTTTCCCCACCCAAAACCCCGAGTTCCCACTGGGGGTCCCCCATTATTGGAGGATATAGATGTATATATATTTCTTAAACTATTCATTTGCGACGGGAACGAGTGTCATTTTCGAAGAGAGCGTAATTTTTTCTATAAGAAATAGTAGTAGTTTTCCTAGGTTACATTGCCCTGTAATACACTACAATGAAACCCTTCAGCCATTTAGAACGTAATTGATGATACCTTGCACAAAGCCATATATTTTCAATAATAGTAGTCGACCCACCTTAACTCAATAACTATGAATTTCATCCAGGAATCATTATCAAAAACATTCAAAATATCACAAAATACTTTAAAAATCAGTTATATTTTCTAAACTCGTTTATTGTACCATTCTATAATTTTACCATTTCTGAACCATTAGGTAGGAGGCGGCTCCTATGATATGTGCTGACGACAAGAAGAGCAAAACAGGTATCTTTTTTTTTTTTTATTAAAATCTTTAACTTCGTTATTAGAGGTTTCCGCCAGTTGTATGTGGTATTCAAAATAGTGCATTTGCAAAGATCTCTTCAATTATGTGATTTTCAATGTCCTAACTAATATTGCACTATTCTATAATTCAACCAAAAAATAACAAATTCTAATTATTTTCCTTAACCATACATGTGTAAGGTCTGGCCAATTTCCACCACCTCTCTGACCAACTGCAAAACTGGTGATTGTAGACTTGTCTAATCACACCACAAACCAACCTAGTACGGCTGTCCCTGACTAGTACAGCTTTGCTGATCATGGTGATAAGCAAACTCGTTCTCATTGTCAAGATATCCCACACAAGGCCAATCCATTAATCCCAAATATATTTCACAATTAACGAAATGATCACATCAGTGAGTTATGTCAATAACGAATTATTCACAATAATGAAACAAGTAAGAATTCCATCAATATTCAGTAAATGAATTACACTAGTAATTGCTATGCATCCTAGCATAGCCCTACCACAATTTTGCCTCAAATAGTTCAGAAGCAAAGTTCACTTTAACTCTTCAAAATATACAAAATCTTGGACATTTGATTAACAAAAATTGATAATTACCTCAATATTCCGTCTATTATAAATACTTTTCTTGCAGAGCACTATGACAGGCAGTTCCCTCCTACACCAAAATGACAACTGATATCAGTGTTGCCAGATGTGTTAGTCAAAAAATCACCAAAAGTCAAGATAAAAAATCCCCAAAACTAACCAGACATCTCCATTTCCACAAATATATTTTCTTCTGATCCCCCTAGGCTTTACCAATATATAAATTACTCACTATTCTTCATATAAGTGCAAGTAAACTAAATGCAACAATATAAAGGTTTACTCATCTTTGTTTCTTCTTCATAGATATATGTATAGAATATCCCCCTCAGACACCCAAAATCCCAAAATCTAGAGATAAATCCCCATAACTGGCAACACTGACTGATATGCGAAGTTACTTAGTTAACAGGAAGCAGTGTTGCCAGATGGGCAAGTTTAAAAATCCCCAAAACTCATGATAAATAAATTCTCCAAAATAACCCAAAAATCCCCATTTCCACAAATATTTTTTCTTCTGATCCCCCTAGGCTTTACCAATATAGAAATTGCTCACTATTCTTCATATAAGTGCAAGTAAACTAAATGCAACAATATAAAGGTTTACTCATCTTTGTTTCTTCATAGATATATGTATAGAATATCCCCCTCAGACACCCAAAATCCCTAAATCTAGAGATAAATCCCCATAACTGGCAACACTGACTGATATGTTAAAAGTTTTCCTGGGCCAATCAGAGACCTCCAACAGAATCACTTTGAAAGGCAGTCTCTGGTTTGCTTAAACTTCCGTCTTGAGTCTAGAAAGCTTGAAAGCTCTCAGCCCATTGGCTGGTTTATTTTAAAAGGCAGATTTTGATTTGCTTAAACTTACCCCTTTTGTCTAAGGAGCTTGGAAGCTCACAGCCCATTGGCTGGTCTAATTTAAAAAGCAGATTCTGATTCGCTTAAACTTTCGTCTTTTGTCCAAGAAATTTAGGAGCTTTAAGCCTATTGACTGCTTTAGAAAGCAGATTATGATTTGCTTAAATTTACACCTTTTGTTTAGAAAGCTTAGAAGCTTTAAGCCCATTGGCTGGTCTATTTTAGAAGGCAGAAGATGATTTGCTTAAACTTACACCTTTTGTCTAGAAAGCTTGGAAGCTCTCAGCCCATTGGCTGGTTTATTTTTGAAGAGATTCTGATCTGCTTAAACTTACGTCTTTTGTTCAGGATGTTTGGAAGCTTGTATTAACACCTGTATCAAAATATTCAATTTAATTTCATACTAGAATTAGTATGGACTGACAGGGGTCACTTACAATAGTTAGATAGGCCCTGCGCATCACAAGGAACTGGCAATCCTTTGATGAATTTAGCCAATGAATCCTCTATGGATTTCGTCAGTCATGGAAAGAGATGACAAAATGGCCCATTAAATGTAGTCTCTTTACAAAAGAACATTTATGAGGGTTTAGATACTAAATTTAATCTTGATTCCTCTATTGGGTAGTTAATTTTACAGATGATTATAATGTGTTTAGTAAATTAGTTTTAGAAATATTATCTAAGCAGTTTTCACCCTCTCCTACCTAGAAGTTTTGTTTCAGCGGTGACCAGATTGTGGAATGATCTTCCCACCAGTTGAGTTTGAAAACGAAGGCCTCATGATGACTTCGGCCAAAGGCAGCAGTGGTAGAAATTAACATAGTAATTGCCACAAAGGTTTGCTTTTGAGATAAAGGCCCGAAAGTAAGGGTGAAAGTTACACTTACAGAGGATATAAAGAGGCTCTTAGGAAGCAGGCAGTTAATTCTAATAGCCAGGCCTTCTCCATCATAAGACTCAATACTACGCAGTACTCTAGAAGTTTTATTCCAGCTGTTACCAAGTTGTGGAATGATCTTCCTAATCGGGTTGTTGAATCAGTAGAACTTCAAAAGTTCAAAGTTGGAGCAAATGCTTTTTTGTTGACCAGGCGGACATGAGTCTTTTTATAGTTTATATATGACATATTTGTTGTTGACGTTGTTAATAGTTTATATATGATATATCTCTTTTGACATAACCTTTTTTAGAATGATTTATTGTTAATTTGTTCTCTTCAGTTATTTATTTCCTTATTTCCTTTCCTCACTGGGCTATTTTTCCCTATTGGAGCCCCTGGGCTTATAGCATCTTGCTTTTCCAATTAGGGTTGTAGCTTGGATAGTAATAATAATAATAATAATAAATGAGACTGAGGGAGCTAGAGGCCTACATAGTCTAACTTTGCTCTGTTCACCATGACTCCGCCCGAAAACTAAGAACAAAGTTCATATCCAAAATCTAACTTGAAATAAAGAAGAAAAAACACGATTGGAAGATAATAAAAATGAGAATCAATCTCTCTCTCTCTCTCTCTCTCTCTCTCTCTCTCTCTCTCTCTCTCTCTCTCTCTCTCTCACACACACAAAGTATCTTAAATCATTTAACCTTGGGATAGATAAATAAATAAAGATGGATACCAAAAAGGTTACCTATGGTAACCTAGGAACATTTGTGTAGGAGGGAGTCCAATAAGCTAAACGTTTCCTATTGAAGGGCATCACAGCTTGTCACCAAACCGGTATGATTTGTCTATCTATAGTTATCCCTGTCCAGATTATTGATAGCCAAGGAATAGATATTTCCGCCAATTTCATTCACCAAACCTCACTCTAACTCGGGAAAACATTGCTGCCAGATAAACAGATTTTTTTCCGCTTTAAGTTATGCTTATAGACGGCACTGGGAGAAATATGGTAACGCCGGAAATCTGATCTTCGTTTCACGACGTTCTGGCCAGGGAGGACCGTTTGTTTTGCGGATTAAATTTTTGAAAGGGTCTTCTGGAGATATGGGAATCCAATAACTTATGCCTGTCTATTTTGCTGATTATATCCTCTTAGGTGGCCCACTCGATGGATGAATGGACTAGGTAACTAGCTTGTACCATGGTTAACCTAATTGTTTCACTTGAATTGTGCTTGAATCAGTTGCCCTACTTTAAGAATGACTGACCTAACTACACCACCAGAAAGATACATTGCTAACTTACCAGTATGATCAATTGTTCACCTGACAAAGCCCTTGTACGACTCTACCAGGGAACAAAACATACTGGAAAAGGTTAGGTTTTTCATTCAACATATCTAGTCCTCCAGAATATTCCAAGTATTGATCACACTGGAAAGTTAAGCAATGTATCATTAAGACAGTGTAGTTAGGTCAGGCATCCTTGAAGTATACATGAATTAGTTGCCCTACTTGATGGATGCCTGACCCAACTACACCATCCCAAAGATACATTGCTTAACTTACCAGTATGACCAATTGTTCACCTGACAAAGCCCTTGTACGACTCTACCAGGGAACATGGCATATTAGAGGAAGCTAAGCCTTTAGGTTAAGCAGATCCAGTCCTCCAGAATATTCCAAGAATTGATCACACTGGAAAGTTAAGCAATGTATCATTAAGACAGTGTAGTTAGGTCAGGCATCCTTGGAGTATGCATAGGGTGACCATACGTCCCCCTTTAAGGGGGATAGTCCCCCATTTTGACTCCTTGTTCCCCTAAAAATCATTCCCTAAGGGGGACGCCTGAATGTCCCCCTTCCAGCCATATGTCCCACATTTGTCCCCCAATTGCCACTGCATACGTATTTAGTTATATGAAGTGATGACTTTTTTATTTTTTTACCAAATTTCTAAGGTTCACTTTGCTGCCTTATATAGTGTAGCAGCATAGCTTAACTCCGTTTTCGTTATACAAACGAAAGAAGAAGGGAACTAAGTTGTAGCTTTTTGACGATCCATTTTCAGAGATTTGGCTTTATTTCATGCACGGTCAGAGTACAATTTTCCATGAATACACATTGAAATTAGAGTCCCAAAAAGTTTCTATGATGGAAATTTCTTGCATCTTGAAAGACTTGAAAATGAAACTAACAGAACGAAGAAGATAACTGTTCATCCCAATTGTAATCACTAAGATGCTCCGAGATTTGTAGAGGAGCGGGAATAATGTTGAAAATTTTAAAACTACAGTAGAATCCTTTTATGAAACATCAGTGGAATAATTAGATCAGTGGACTGAGCCATTTGATGAACTGAAAATTTTTGATTGGGTCCTTCTTCAGAGTAATTCAATATGTTGGTCTTAGGTTCAGGAAGCAGTGAACTTTATTAAAAGGATAATACCTGATTTAGAAATAGATGATAATTAACTTTTTGACGAAATTACATGTGAAAAATTTCTTGACCGATATAAAGATGCAACAGTGAAAAGTAAATGATGTTGAGGTGGATAGAATATGGGTAGATATTTTCTGCTACTTTGATAATAAATCATTCCTTTCAGAAACATAACAAAAGTTATTGAATTTTGTCTTAGTCTACCTAGTTCCAATACTCCTACAGAGAGTGTTCTTCCTGATGAACAACTTCTGGACACCAGTTACAAGTATCTACTCTGAAGTCTGCACTAATAGTGAAATGTAACTTCGACTTAGATTTCAGTGAATTTAATGAATATCTTGAAACCCGCCCATCACTCCTAAAGAAACTCAAATCAAGCCAAAAATACACCAAGGAATGATATAAGATTTTGTTTCGTCTTTTTGTGTAATGTGTACATATTTCCTTAAGAATTGAAGAATAATTTTCTGTTTAAAATGTAAGCAATATTTTTTTAATAAAAACACTGTAGTTGATAGCACTTCTAAATTATCATAGTTTGTTATTGAATATACTTAGTTAAGATAGAATAAATCTAATAGTGTACTAAAGAATTCTGTATTTTTTTTCCTCTCTTTATGTGCCTATCTTTACAATTTTACCTAATAGAATAAATAGCAATTTTTATTTAAAATGTCAGTAGTAATATCTGAATGAAAACACAGTAAATAAAAGACCTTTTATCAGAGGCTGTTTTTGAAAATATCTATATATTAAACTTAAGCATTTATGCCATGATGACTTAATACGAGTGCAAATGCACATAAGCTTTATACTTCTGTCCCCCTTTGGCTGTTCAAATAAATGGTCACCCTAAGTATGCATGAATTAGTTGCCCTACTTGAAGGATGCCTGACCCAACTACACCATCCCAAAGATATATTGCTTAACTTACCAGTATGACCAATTGTTCACCTGACAAAGCCCTTGTACGACTCTACCAGGGAACAAAACATACTGGAAAAGGATAGGCTTTTTCATTCAACATATCTAGTCCTCCAGAATATTCCAAGTATTGATCACACTGGAAAGTTAAGCAATGTATCATTAAGACAGTGTAGCTAGGTCAAGCATCCTTGAAGTATGCATGAATTAGTTGCCCTACTTCAAGGATGCCTGACCCAACTACACCATCCCAAAGATATATTGCTTAACTTACCAGTATGACCAATTGTTCACCTGACAAAGCCCTTGTACGACTCTACCAGGGAACATGGCATATTAGAGGAAGCTAAGCCTTTAGGTTAAGCAGATCCAGTCCTCCAAAATATTCCAAGAATTGATCACACTGGAAAGTTAAGCAATGTATCATTAAGACAGTGTAGTTAGGTCAGGCATCCTTGGAGTATGCATGAATTAGTTGCCCTACTTGAAGGATGCCTGACCCAACTACACCATCCCAAAGATACATTGCTTAACTTACCAGTATGACCAATTGTTCACCTGACAAAGCCCTTGTACGACTCTACCAGGGAACAAAACATACTGGAAAAGGTTAGGTTTTTCATTCAACATATCTAGTCCTCCAGAATATTCCAAGTATTGATCACACTGGAAAGTTAAGCAATGTATCATTAAGACAGTGTAGTTAGGTCAGGCATCCTTGAAGTATACATGAATTAGTTGCCCTACTTGATGGATGCCTGACCCAACTACACCATCCCAAAGACACATTGCTTAACTTACCAGTATGACCAATTGTTCACCTGACAAAGCCCTTGTACGACTCTACCAGGGAACATGGCATATTAGAGGAAGCTAAGCCTTTAGGTTAAGCAGATCCAGTCCTCCAGAATATTCCAAGAATTGATCACACTGGAAAGTTAAGCAATGTATCATTAAGACAGTGTAGTTAGGTCAGGCATCCTTGGAGTATGCATAGGGTGACCATACGTCCCCCTTTAAGGGGGATAGTCCCCCATTTTGACTCCTTGTTCCCCTAAAAATCATTCCCTAAGGGGGACGCCTGAATGTCCCCCTTCCAGCCATATGTCCCACATTTGTCCCCCAATTGCCACTGCATACGTATTTAGTTATATGAAGTGATGACTTTTTTATTTTTTTACCAAATTTCTAAGGTTCACTTTGCTGCCTTATATAGTGTAGCAGCATAGCTTAACCGTTTTCGTTATACAAACGAAAGAAGAAGGGAACTAAGTTGTAGCTTTTTGACGATCCATTTTCAAAGATTTGGCTTTATTTCATGCACGGTCAGAGTACAATTTTCCATGAATACACATTGAAATTAGAGTCCCAAAAAGTTTCTATGATGGAAATTTCTTGCATCTTGAAAGACTTGAAAATGAAACTAACAGAACGAAGAAGATAACTGTTCATCCCAATTGTAATCACTAAGATGCTCCGAGATTTGTAGAGGAGCGGGAATAATGTTGAAAATTTTAAAACTACAGTAGAATCCTTTTATGAAACATCAGTGGAATAATTAGATCAGTGGACTGAGCCATTTGATGAACTGAAAATTTTTGATTGGGTCCTTCTTCAGAGTAATTCAATATGTTGGTCTTAGGTTCAGGAAGCAGTGAACTTTATTAAAGGGAGAAGACCTGATTTAGAAATAGATGATAATTAACTTTTTGACGAAATTACATGTGAAAAATTTCTTGACCGATATAAAGATGCAACAGTGAAAAGTAAATGATGTTGAGGTGGATAGAATATGGGTAGATATTTTCTGCTACTTTGATAATAAATCATTCCTTTCAGAAACATAACAAAAGTTATTGAATTTTGTCTTAGTCTACCTAGTTCCAATACTCCTACAGAGAGTGTTCTTCCTGATGAACAACTTCTGGACACCAGTTACAAGTATCTACTCTGAAGTCTGCACTAATAGTGAAATGTAACTTCGACTTAGATTTCAGTAAATTTAATGAATATCTTGAAACCCGCCCATCACTCCTAAAGAAACTCAAATCAAGCCAAAAATACACCAAGGAATGATATAAGATTTTGTTTCGTCTTTTTGTGTAATGTGTACATATTTCCTTAAGAATTGAAGAATAATTTTCTGTTTAAAATGTAAGCAATATTTTTTTAATAAAAACACTGTAGTTGATAGCACTTCTAAATTATCATAGTTTGTTATTGAATATACTTAGTTAAGATAGAATAAATCTAATAGTGTACTAAAGAATTCTGTATTTTTTTTCCTCTCTTTATGTGCCTATCTTTACAATTTTACCTAATAGAATAAATAGCAATTTTTATTTAAAATGTCAGTAGTAATATCTGAATGAAAACACAGTAAATAAAAGACCTTTTATCAGAGGCTGTTTTTGAAAATATCTATATATTAAACTTAAGCATTTATGCCATGATGACTTAATACGAGTGCAAATGCACATAAGCTATATACTTCTGTCCCCCTTTGGCTGTTCAAATAAATGGTCACCCTAAGTATGCATGAATTAGTTGCCCTACTTGAAGGATGCCTGACCCAACTACACCATCCCAAAGATATATTGCTTAACTTACCAGTATGACCAATTGTTCACCTGACAAAGCCCTTGTACGACTCTACCAGGGAACAAAACATACTGGAAAAGGATAGGCTTTTTCATTCAACATATCTAGTCCTCCAGAATATTCCAAGTATTGATCACACTGGAAAGTTAAGCAATGTATCATTAAGACAGTGTAGTTAGGTCAGGCATCCTTGAAGTATACATGAATTAGTTGCCCTACTTGATGGATGCCTGACCCAACTACACCATCCCAAAGATACATTGCTTAACTTACCAGTATGACCAATTGTTCACCTGACAAAGCCCTTGTACGACTCTACCAGGGAACATGGCATATTAGAGGAAGCTAAGCCTTTAGGCTAAGCAGATCCAGTCCTCCAGAATATTCAAAGAATTGTTCATACTCGAAAGTTAAGCAATGTATACTTGTGGTGGTGTAGTTAGGCCAGGCATCCTTGAAGTATGCATGAATTAGTTGCCCTACTTGAAGGATGCCTGACCCATCTACACCATCCCAAAGATACATTGCTTAACTTACCAGTATGATCAATTGTTCACCTGACAAAGCCCTAGTACGACTCTACCAGGGAACAGAACATACTGGAAAAGGTTAGGCTTTTTCATTCAACATATCTAGTCCTCCAGAATATTCCAAGTATTGATCACACTGGAAAGTTAAGCAATGTATCATTGAGACAGTGTAGTTAGGTCAGGCATCCTTGAAGTATGCATGAATTAGTTGCCCTACTTCAAGGATGCCTGACCCAACTACACCATCCCAAAGATACATTGCTTAACTTACAAGTATGACCAATTGTTCACCTGACAAAGCCCTTGTACGACCCTACCAGGGAACGAAACTTACTGGAAGAGGTTAGGCTTTTTCATTCAACATATCTAGTCCTCCAGAATATTCCAAGTATTGATCACACTGGAAAGTTAAACAATGTATCCTTGAGACAGTGTAGTTAGGTCAGGCATCCTTGAAGTATGCATGAATTAGTTGCCCTACTTCAAGGATGCCTGACCCAACTACACCATCCCAAAGATATATTGCTTAACTTACCAGTATGACCAATTGTTCACCTGACAAAGCCCTTGTACGACTCTACCAGGGAACATGGCATATTAGAGGAAGCTAAGCCTTTAGGTTAAGCAGATCCAGTCCTCCAGAATATTCCAAGTATTGATCACACTGGAAAGTTAAGCAATGTATCCTTGAGACAGTGTAGTTAGGTCAGGCATCCTTGAAGTATGTATGAATTAGTTGCCCTACTTCAGGGATGCATGACCCAACTACACCATCCCAAAGATACATTGCTTAACTTACCAGTTGACCAATTGTTCACCTGACAAAGCCCTTGTACGACCCTACCAGGGAACAAAACATACTGGAAGAGGTTAGGATTTTTCATTCAACATATCTAGTCCTCCAGAATATTCCAAGTATTGATCACACTGGAAAGTTAAACAATGTATCCTTGAGACAGTGTAGTTAGGTCAGGCATCCTTGAAGTATGCATGAATTAGTTGCCCTACTTCAAGGATGCCTGACCCAACTACACCATCCCAAAGATATATTGCTTGACTTACCAGTATGACCAATTGTTCACCTGACAAAGATCTTGTACAACTTTACCAGGGAACATGGAATATTAGAGGAAGCTAAGCCTTTAGGTTAAGCAGATCCAGTCCTCCAGGATATTCCAAGTATTGTTCATACTCAAAAGTTAAGCAATGTATCATTAAGACAGTGTAGTTAGGTCAGGCATCCTTGAAGTATGCATCAATTAGTTGCCCTACTTCAAGGATGCCTGACCCAACTACACCATCCCAAAGATACATTGCTTAACTTACCAGTATGACCAATTGTTCACCTGACAAAGCCCTTGTACGACCCTACCAGGGAACGAAACATACTGGAAGAGGTTGGGCTTTTTCATTCAACATATCTAGTCCTCCAGAATATTCCAAGTATTGATCACACTGGAAAGTTAAGCAATGTATCCTTGAGACAGTGTAGTTAGGTCAAGCATCCTTGAAGTATGTATGAATTAGTTGCCCTACTTCAAGGATGCCTGACCTAACTACACCATCCCAAAGATACATTGCTTAACTTACCAGTATGACCAATTGTTCACCTGACAAAGCCCTTGTACGACTCTACCAGGGAACAAAACATACTGGAAGAGGTTAGGCTTTTTCATTCAACATATCTAGTCCTCCAGAATATTCCAAGTATTGATCACACTGGAAAGTTAAGCAATGTATCCTTGAGACAGTGTAGTTAGGTCAAGCATCCTTGAAGTATGTATGAATTAGTTGCCCTACTTCAAGGATGCCTGACCCAACTACACCATCCCAAAGATACATTGCTTAACTTACCAGTATGACCAATTGTTCACCTGACAAAGCCCTTGTACGACCCTACCAGGGAACGAAACATACTGGAAGAGGTTGGGCTTTTTCATTCAACATATCTAGTCCTCCAGAATATTCCAAGTATTGATCACACTGGAAAGTTAAGCAATGTATCCTTGAGACAGTGTAGCTAGGTCAAGCATCCTTGAAGTATGTATGAATTAGTTGCCCTACTTCAAGGATGCCTGACCTAACTACACCATCCCAAAGATACATTGCTTAACTTACCAGTATGACCAATTGTTCACCTGACAAAGCCCTTGTACGACTCTACCAGGGAACAAAACATACTGGAAGAGGTTAGGCTTTTTCATTCAGCAGATCTAGTCCTCCAGAATATTCCATGTATTGTTCATACTCGAAAGTTAAGCAATGTATCCTTGAGGTGGTGTAGTTATGTCAGGTATCCTTGAAGTATGCATGAATTAGTTGCCCTACTTCATGGATGCCTGACCTAACTACACAACCCCAAAGATACATTGCTTAACTTACCAGTAAGACTAATTGTTAACCCAGCCACTGAGGGGGGAAGCCAGCCTCAACTTGGTGCCGGTCCCAAGCCTGAGTAAATGGGGAGGGTTGGCGGCAGGAAAGGCATCCGACCATAAAAAATTAGCCAAAACAAAACAAAAATTTATAGCACCTTTATCCAGCTAAACAAACTTGGTCCACCTTCGAGAATGTGATTGCATACTAGAAGCAGCTCAGCTTTTTCCCTCTGCAGAGCCGGTCTTCTAGATTATTCCAACAGAACCACCAAATGGTTAGTATCCGATAGAATAGATCTAGATATCCGACCAATTGTTCACCTAACAAAGCGCCTGTACCACTCCACCAGGGAACATAGCATACTAGAAGAAGCTAAGCTTTTTCGTTCAGCAGATACATTCCTCCAGGATATTCCAAGCATTGTTGACACTGGAAAGTTAAAGGATGAATCCTTGAAGCATGCAGTCAGTTCACACACCATTTCGTTTAGTTGAGCCATGCGTCCTTCGATTTTTCAGTTTCAATTGAGGTAGCTTTCTTCCAATCTGGCAACTGGTTAACTTCAGCACTGTTCCCTCTCACTGCCTTTATCGAAATAATTACCTTTTGGAACTCAGTTTGCAAAAAGTCAGTGAACGATAGAATTTTATCAGTTGCTTTTTGTTCAAGTCTTTGTATTTGTGCTTGTGCTTTATTCGCCATCCTAAATATTTTTTTTTCTATGACCTTAATCTCATATTTGTACCTGTTTTGGAGGTTATCGAGCATATCCAAGGTTTCCTGCAAAATAGTTTGGTCCCTGATTAGCTGTATTCGAATTTCCCTATTTACTTTTATATGAGCATTCAAACTCTGCACTTCTTGCCAACCATGCTGCAATTCTTCTTTAAGTCTTTCACCTTTATTTTTCAAGGTGATCACTCTCGCCTTCAGAAAATTAACTTCTTCTCTCATTTTAGAAATGGTAGTCTGCCTTTTTCGCAGTAGGGGCTTCAGGGTTGCCCCAGGTAGGTTATTCATTTCACCAAGATCTTTCTCGTCAATTTCATTTGTTGATTCTAGTACATCCTCCCCCTCTTGGGTGTTTGTTTGAATGCCAATATTGTTTTCCCCATCTTGATTTCTATTCTCTTCGAGTTCTACAACCCTCCGTAATAGCTGCCTATCCTCTTGGAATTTATTGATCATAAACGCTTCCCTTAATTTCAATCCACGCACCAGTTCATCTAAGTTTCTCATAATTTCTTTCTCTAGCTCGCATCTCATGAAGTGCATTCCTAAATCCTGATTCCTTACTTTCACTCTGAGTCTATGCACACGCAAGTCTTTCTTGTATAATGATTCAATGCTTTTCTCAATCATTGATTCAATTGTTTCAATGTCTTCCATTTGGTTTTGGTAAATTCTAGCCAGTCTCAGACGTTCATTTTTGCAATTACCTAACTCTTCCTCTATATTCGTATTAGCTTTTACGATGGAAAAAATCTCTATCTTCAAACATTTGACTTCTTCTTTCAATTCTGTAGTTGTGGTCTTTGTAATTCCTTGATGATCATCTAGACCCAGTTTTCCCTCTGATTCAATATTAAAATCATCTTGGTCATCCTCCGATTGCTCATCCATTTCTCCACGTGAGTCAGACGTGTCTCCCGATCCTCCCACTGATTCGTACTCCTTATCCCTTGATTTCCTTAATTCCATTTCTATTTCTTTAGGGGATTTTTTCAGCTTTTCTTTATCTTGATTTTTACTAGCGATGCCAATTACCTTTAATTCCTCCAATTCTTTTTCATTTGCTATCTTGTTAACAGTATTGATTACTTTTTTAAACCATTTTTGCAGAAACTCCATGTAGGATCTAAGTTTTTCTGTCGAATCTTTTTCAATTCTTTGAAGGAATTCATCTGCTAGTTTTTGCATTTCATTCATCTTCATGTCTAGGCACTCATTCTCAGCCTTGTATCTCGGTATGAGTTTATCAAGTCGAAGTAGTCCTTCAGTGCAATAGTGCATTTCTCTGTTATGGCGAGAATGAATTTCCATTATTTTCTGTCTGTGAGCACTCTCCATCTTCAGCCTCTTTTGTTGTGCCAATTTCAACTCATTTCCCAGAGTTCTATCAGTATTTGTCAATGCTAACAACTCTTGCTTTAGACGAAGAATTTCTTCCAATTCTGAAACTGCGTTCTCTTTCTTTCCTTGTTCCATTTTATTACCTGCAATGGCTTCTTGAGAAGACTTGATCTTGTCCTGCATTACATCCAGTGTTATTTCACATGATCTAGTTCTCTTTTCTTCATCGATTTCCATTGAGAATTCCGATAGTCTCTTCATCCTTACGTGGTTCTTTCCTTTACCGATAACATCATGTCCAAGACTTGCTATGCCTTGCTTATGACTTCCTTGGCATTTCACGGCTTCCAATAAGTGTGAGGGTGTTGGCTCCCCGGCGATCATCAACACTTCACGCGGTGTAAATCTCTCTACCAGGTCATTGCAAATTCTCATCATATGTTCTTCCAACTGACGTTGCATCCAGTGCAGCTTCAACTCCTTCATCCTCTTCAACTTACTAAGACGGAATACTTCTCTATCTAGTGCTAGGAAGATATCATTTGACTTTTCAAACAGCCTCTCATGGTTTTCTTCAGTGTCCTCTATTTCTTTCTTGTGAGTATTAGTCAGACGTAAGATTTCCTGTGTGATTAGTTCCAACTCTTTATCCTTTGCCTCTTTAGCTGCTTTGATGGCAAACGTCTTTTTCCTCAAAAGATCGGCTTCTGTCTCCTGTTCCATAATTGTGTTTGTCATTCTATGGTGATCATCTCCACCTTTATCCGTCAGTTCAATTTCCCGCTCTTTATCTTCATCTACTTGATGAACATTCACACCCTTTATCTTACTTGACTCGGTATCCAAAAGTTCTGGTTCAATCTGAAAGACATCATTGTGGACTCTGTTAATCGAAAAAATTACACTTTGGAACTCCGTTTTCAAAAAGTCAGTGAACCATATAAGTTTATCAATTGCTTCCTTTTCAAGCTCTGCCATTTGTCGATTTACAATGTTAGTCATCAAATCAATCTTTTCTTTTATAGTTTTAATCTTGAATTTGTATTCGTTTTCAAGGTCACGAAGCACAGCTAAGCCTTCCCAGGTAATACGTTGGTGCATGGTATAATCTCTTTGAGTTTCCATACTTCCTTCGATTAATAAATTCAACCTCTGAACTTCTTGCTGAGCAGGCTGCAATTTTCCTTTCAGTCTTTCACCTTCATTCTTTAAGGTGAACACTCTACCCTTCAGAAAATTAACTTCTTCTCTCATTTTAGAAATGGTAGTCTGCCTTTTTTGCAGTAGGGGCTTCAGGGTTGCCCCAGGTAGTTTATTCATTTCACCAAGATCTTTCTCGTCAATTTCATTTGTTGATTCTAGTACATCCTCCCCCTCTTGGGTGTTTGTTTGAATGCCAATATTGTCTTCCCCATCTTGATTTTTACTCCCTTCGAGTTTCACAACTTCACGTAATGCCGGCCTTCCCTCTTGGAATTTATGGATCATAAACACTTCCCTTAATTTCAATCTACGCATCAGTAGATCCAAGTTTCTCGTCATTCCTTCTTCTAGCGCACGTCTCATGAAGTGCATTCCTAAATCGTTGTGCCTTACATCCCCTCTGAGTTTATGTACTAACATGTCTCTATGGCGAAATTCTTCATTTTCTTTATTCATAATTAATTCATGATGTCTAAGGGCTCCCATTTGGTTTTGATAAATTCTATTCAGTCTCAGACGTTCTACTTGATAATGACCTAACAATTTCTCCACAGCCTTATTAGCTTTACTAATCGCAGACATCTCTTTCATCAAACGATTGATTTCTTCTTCCAGTTCTGTAGCTATCTTTGTAATTCCTTGATTATCATACTCTATATCATCCATAAATTTTAGATCTGTTTTTACCTCATTTACCCCAATTGGGTCGTGTGACTCTATACCTAATTTTCCTTCTGATTCAATATTAGAATCATCTTGGTCATCCTCCGATTGCTCATCCACTTCTCCATGTGAGTTAGATGCGTCTCCTGAGCCTCCCACTGATTCGTACTCTTTATCCCTTGATTTCCTTAATTCCATTTCTATTTCTTTAGGGGATTTTTTCAGCTTTTCTTTATCTTGATTTTTACTAGCGATGCCAATTACCTTTAATTCCTCCAATTCTTTTTCATTTGCTATCTTGTTAACAGTATTGATTACTTTTTTAAACCATTTTTGCAGAAACTCCATGTAGGATCTAAGTTTTTCTGTCGAATCTTTTTCAATTCTTTGAAGGAATTCATCTGCTAGTTTTTGCATTTCATTCATCTTCATGTCTAGGCACTCAATCTCAGCCTTGTATCTCGGTATGAGTTTATCAAGTCGAAGTAGTCCTTCAGTGCAATAGTGCATTTCTCTGTTATGGCGAGAATGAATTTCCATTATTTTCTGTCTGTGAGCACTCTCCATCTTCAGCCTCTTTTGTTGTGCCAATTTCAACTCATTTCCCAGAGTTCTATCAGTATTTGTCAATGCTAACAACTCTTGCTTTAGACGAAGAATTTCTTCCAATTCTGAAACTGCGTTCTCTTTCTTTCCTTGTTCCATTTTATTACCTGCAATGGCTTCTTGAGAAGACTTGATCTTGTCCTGCATTACATCCAGTGTTATTTCACATGATCTAGTTCCCTTTTCTTCATCGATTTCCATTGAGAATTCTGATAGTCTCTTCATCCTTACGTGGTTCTTTCCTTTACCGATAACATCATGTCCAAGACTTGCTATGCCTTGCTTATGACTTCCTTGGCATTTCACGGCTTCCAATAAGTGTGAGGGTGTTGGCTCCCCGGCGATCATCAACACTTCACGCGGTGTAAATCTCTCTACCAGGTCATTGCAAATTCTCATCAGATGTTCTTCCAACTGACGTTGCATCCAGTGCAGCTTCAACTCCTTCATCCTCTTCAACTTACTAAGATGGAATACTTCTCTATCTAGTGCTAGGAAGATATCATTTGACTTTTCAAACAGCCTCTCATGGTTTTCTTCAGTGTCCTCTATTTCTTTCTTGTGAGTATTTGTCAGACGTAAGATTTCCTGTGTGATTAGTTCCAACTCTTTATCCTTTGCCTCTTTAGCTGCTTTGATGGCAAACGTCCTTTTCCTCAAAAGATCGGCTTCTGTCTCCTGTTCCATAATTGTGTTTGTCATTCTATGGTGATCATCTCCACCTTTATCCGTCAGTTCAATTTCCCGCTCTTTATCTTCATCTACTTGATGAACATTCACACCCTTTATCTTACTTGACTCGGTATCCAAAAGTTCTGGTTCAATCTGAAAGACATCATTGTGGACTCTCTTAATCGAAAAAATTACACTTTGGAACTCCGTTTTCAAAAAGTCAGTGAACCATATAAGTTTATCAATTGCTTCCTGTTCAAGCTCTGCCATTTGTTGATTTACAATGTTAGTCATCAAATCAATCTTTTCTTTTATAGTTTTAATCTTGAATTTGTATTCGTTTTCAAGGTCATGAAGGACAGCTAAGCCTTCCCAGGTAATACGTTGGTGCATGGTATAATCTCTTTGAGTTTCCATACTTCCTTCGATTAATAAATTCAACCTCTGAACTTCTTGCTGAGCAGGCTGCAATTTTCCTTTCAGTCTTTCACCTTCATTCTTTAAGGTGAACACTCTACCCTTCAGAAAATTAACTTCTTCTCTCATTTTAGAAATGGTAGTCTGCCTTTTTTGCAGTAGGGGCTTCAGGGTTGCCCCAGGTAGTTTATTCATTTCACCAAGATCTTTCTCGTCAATTTCATTTGTTGATTCTAGTACATCCTCCCCCTCTTGGGTGTTTGTTTGAATGCCAATATTGTCTTCCCCATCTTGATTTTTACTCCCTTCGAGTTTCACAACTTCCCGTAATAGCGGCCTTCCCTCTTGGAATTTATGGATCATAAACACTTCCCTTAATTTCAATCTACGCATCAGTAGATCCAAGTTTCTCGTCATTCCTTCTTCTAGCGCACGTCTCATGAAGTGCATTCCTAAATCGTTGTGCCTTACATCCCCTCTGAGTTTATGTACTAACATGTCTCTATGGCGAAATTCTTCATTTTCTTTATTCATAATTAATTCATGATGTCTAAGGGCTCCCATTTGGTTTTGATAAATTCTATTCAGTCTCAGACGTTCTACTTGATAATGACCTAACAATTTCTCCACAGCCTTATTAGCTTTACTAATCGCAGACATCTCTTTCATCAAACGA
Organism: Palaemon carinicauda; assembly: GCF_036898095.1. Lineage (NCBI taxonomy): Eukaryota > Metazoa > Arthropoda > Malacostraca > Decapoda > Palaemonidae > Palaemon > Palaemon carinicauda. The sequence continues at coordinate 53,485,053 of NC_090754.1, forward strand.
TTGATTTCTTCTTCCAGTTCTGTAGCTATCTTTGTAATTCCTTGATTATCATACTCTATATCATCCATAAATTTTAGATCTGTTTTTACCTCATTTACCCCAATTGGGTCGTGTGACTCTATACCTAATTTTCCTTCTGATTCAATATTAGAATCATCTTGGTCATCCTCCGATTGCTCATCCATTTCTCCACGTGAGTTAGACGCGTCTCCTGAGCCTCCCACTGATTCGTACTCCTTATCCCTTGATTTCCTTAATTCCATTTCTATTTCTTTAGGGGATTTTTTCAGCTTTTCTTTATCTTGATTTTTACTAGCGATGCCAATTACCTTTAATTCCTCCAATTCTTTTTCATTTGCTATCTTGTTAACAGTATTGATTACTTTTTTAAACCATTTTTGCAGAAACTCCATGTAGGATCTAAGTTTTTCTGTCGAATCTTTTTCAATTCTTTGAAGGAATTCATCTGCTAGTTTTTGCATTTCATTCATCTTCATGTCTAGGCACTCAATCTCAGCCTTGTATCTCGGTATGAGTTTATCAAGTCGAAGTAGTCCTTCAGTGCAATAGTGCATTTCTCTGTTATGGCGAGAATGAATTTCCATTATTTTCTGTCTGTGAGCACTCTCCATCTTCAGCCTCTTTTGTTGTGCCAATTTCAACTCATTTCCCAGAGTTCTATCAGTATTTGTCAATGCTAACAACTCTTGCTTTAGACGAAGAATTTCTTCCAATTCTGAAACTGCGTTCTCTTTCTTTCCTTGTTCCACTTTATTACCTGCAATGGCTTCTTGAGAAGACTTGATCTTGTCCTGCATTACATCCAGTGTTATTTCACATGATCTAGTTCCCTTTTCTTCATCGATTTCCATTGAGAATTCTGATAGTCTCTTCATCCTTACGTGGTTCTTTCCTTTACCGATATCATGTTCAAGACTTTCTATGACTTGCTTATGACTTCCTTGGCATTTCATGGCCTCCAATAACTGTACGGGTGTTGGCTCCCCGGTTTTCATCAACACTTCACGCAGTGTAAATCTCTCTACCAGGTCATTGCAAATTCTCATCAGATGTTCTTCCAACTGACGTTGCATCCAGTGCAGCTTCAACTCCTTCATCCTCTTCAACTTACTAAGACGGAATACTTCTCTATCTAGTGCTAGGAAGATATCATTTGACGTTTCAAACATCCTCTCATGGTTTTCTTCAATGTCCTCTATTTCTTTCTTGTGAGTATTAGTCAGACGTAAGATTTCTTGTGTGATTAGTTCCAACTCTTTCTCCTTTGCCTCTTTAGCTGCTTTGATGGCAAACGTCTTTTTCCTCAAAAGATCGGCTTCTGTCTCCTGTTCCATAATAGTGTTTGTCATTCTATGGTGATCATCTCCACCTTTATCCGTCAGTTCAATTTCCCACGCTTCATCTTCGTCTTCTTTTTCTTTAGGTTTTTCCCACTCTCTATCCTCATCTACTTGGTAAACCACCGTCCTCCTTTCGTTATATGGCCGAACATCCAGTAAGTTTGGTTCAATCTCAAATCCATCTTGATGGCCGTCATCCACTCTACCAAGAGAATCTATCTGGTCAGTCTCAGACTCTACTCTACCAAGAGAATCATTTTGGTCTACTTTAGAGCCCTCAGTACCAAAAGAGTCATTTTGGTCTGCTTTAGACCCCTCAGTGCTAAAAGAGTCATTTTGGTCTGCTTCAGACCCCTCAGTACCAAAAGTGTCATTTTGGTCTACTTCAGACCCTTCAGTACCAAAAGTGTCATTTTGGTCTGCTTCAGACCCTTCAGAACCAAAAGAGTAATTTTGGTCTGCTTTAGACCCCTGAGTACCAAAAGAGTCATTTTGGTCTGCTTCAGACCTTTCAGTACCAAAAGTGTCATTTTGGTCTGCTTCAGACCCCTCAGTACCAAATGAGTCATTTTGGTCTGCTTCAGACCCCTCAGTACCAAAAGAGTCATTTTGGTCTGCTTCAGACCCCTCAGTACCAAAAGTGTCATTTTGTTCTGCTTCGGACCCCTCAGTACCAAAAGTGTCATTTTGGTCTGCTTCGGACCCCTCAGAACCAAAAGAGTCAATTTGGTCTGCTTCGGACCCCTCAGAACCAACAGAGTCATTTTGGTCTGCTTCGGACCCCTCATAACC
>NC_090754.1:53497205-53514705 GCF_036898095.1 Palaemon carinicauda
ATGATGATGATGATGATGATGATGAGGAGGAGGAGGAGGAGGAAGAGGATGATGATGATGATAAGGAGGAGGAGGAGGAGGAGGAAGATGATGATGATAAGGAGGAGGAGGAGGAAGATGATGATGATAAGGAGGAGGAGGAGGAAGATGATGATGATGATAAGGAGGAGGAGGAGGAGGAAGACGATGATGATGATAAGGAGGAGGAGGAGGAGGAAGACGATGATGATGATGATGATGATGATGATGATGAGGAGGAGGAGGAGGAGGAGGAGGAGGATGATGATGATGATGAGGAGGAGGAGGAGGAGGAGGAGGAGGAAGATGATGATGATGATGAGGAGGAGGAGGAGGAGGAGGAAGATGATGATGATGATGAGGAGGAGGAGGAGGAGGAAGATGATGATGATGATGAGGAGGAGGAGGAGGAGGAGGAAGATGATGATGATGAGGAGGAGGAGGCGGAGGAGGAAGATGATGATGATGATGAGGAGGAGGCGGAGGAGGAAGATGATGATGATGATGAGGAGGAGGAGGAGGAGGAGGAAGATGATGATGATGATGAAGAAGAAGAAGAAGAAGAAGATGATGATGATGATGAAGAAGAAGAAGAAGAAGAAGATGATGAAGAAGAAGAAGAAGAAGAAGAAGAAGAAGAAGAAGAAGAAGAAGAAGAAGATGATGATGATGAGGAGGAGGAGGAGGAGGAGGAGGAAGAAGAAGAAGAAGAAGAAGAAGAAGAAGAAGAAGAAGAAGAAGAGGAGGAGGACAGATCAAAACCTGCACCACCGAAATGCCACACACTAACCAGGAAACAGAAGCGAATGCTTCTGAAGTGGCTTGATCACATAGAAAAAGCCGACAATCCCTATGAGTTTTTCGGAATTTCTCTAAACAAAACCAAGGAAGTAGCCATATCGGCCTATGAGTCCTTCGTTCAAAGGTTCGTTGCTGAATACGGGAGTTTTGAGAGCCTGGAAAAGGCAGGTTACAAGGGCGCAGTAGCCGCCTTTGAGAAGGTAACCAACTTGTATTTGTTGTTGAGGTGTTCCCCTAAACAGATCGGAAAGATGAAAAATAAGATAGATAACGGCCAGGCTGATACATTGGCCAAGGCTTGGGATCTCATAAAAAAGGAAGACAAAAAGCGCAAACAAAAGACGAGGAAACGGAAAGAAAAGAAGAAGGAAAAGGAGGACAGAAAAGTAAAGTGGGCAGATGATGATGATGATGATGATGATGATGAGGAAATAATTTATAACCATAATCAAAATGATGAATCATCATATCAAGACGATGACGGAAGGACAGAAGAAAGAGGACCCAGAAATAAAGCCCGGAATATGCCATCAGAAAAGCCCATTCCGGGACTGCCCAGAAACCGAACTCTGGGACGTCGTAAAAAGCATAGAGGCAATATGGGACCTAACAATCCCCAAGACCAGGACAGACCGAAGAGAACAATAGAAGAGTTCTTACAAACGTTGAGACCTAAAATCAGGAGGTAAGAAGTTTGATCGTGAATAGAAAAATATAAAAATAAAAAATTAAAAAAATATAAAAATAAAAAATCCAAAAAAATATAAAAATAAAAAATCCAAAAAAATATAAAAATAAAAAATCCAAAAAAAATATAAAAATAAAAAATCCAAAAAAAATATAAAAATAAAAAATCCAAAAAAAATATAAAAATAAAAAATCCAAAAAAATATCAAAACAAAAATCAGCAGCTTAGAGGAGGAGGAGGAGGAAGAGAAGCAGCTAAAAAAAAAAAAGGAAATTAATCAAGATAACCTTGAAGGAACATTAGTTGGACGCTTCAAACCAGGATAAAGAATATGAAAATCTGGATTGATGTTGGATCCAGTTGACGGATTTGGAAGTGAAGAGGAAGGACCAACCGGCTTGAGGGACGCAATGCTCAACTCTCCAAATTGAACGATGCTTGGAATAACCTGGAGGACTGGCGATGCAGAAGGAAGAGACCTAGCGGATTCTGTATGCTATGTACCTTGGTGACCGAGTACAAGACGTTTGTCAAGTGTACAAATGGTCGGATATCTAGATCTATTCTTTTGGATACCAACCTTCGGGTGGTTCTGGGGGAATAATCTAGAAGACCGGCTCTGCAGAGGGATGAAGCTGGGATTCTTCTAGGATGCAGGAAAGTCCTTATAGGTTGGCCCAAGATAGTTCAGCTGGGGAAGGAAGCTACGTCTCTTCAAGGAAGATCAGCTTGGAGAGGTGTTCAACAGATGGCTCCTGATGGAGGGTTGTCTTTTTACTTTTGTTTTGAAAGGAACATTATTTTTTGAGATATATTTATTTTAGTTCTGTGAAAAGAATATTTTCTTTTTTGTTTAGTTTCTTTATTTTATTTCTAAAAAGGAATAATTCTTTTTAAAAAGGAATATATCTTTGTTAAATTATTTATTTTTTAATTTTTTTTTTTACATTTTAGTCTTAAGGAAAAAATAATTATATATAGATTTATTTTAAGATTAAAATAAGAATCGACAAGTTCAGGATACCAGTTTCAAAGGAAAGAGAGCTGATATCACGTAATTGGTCTGACTTGTCAGCGTCAAGGATGCCTAGATAACTTCTAAGATTGGCTATGCAGGAGATGAAACTTGGCCTCTTCATGTACTGATGAATAGGCAGTCTTATTTGGCTGGAAAAAAAAAAAATGCTTGGCTTCACCGCCCGGACTCATGACGACGCTGGGCTTCACCGCCCGGCCTTATGAAGACGCTTGGCTTAACCGCCTGGCCTGATAATGATGCTTGGCTTAACCGACTGGCCTGATGATGATGCTTGGCTTAACCGCCTGGCCTGATGATGATTGCTTGGCTTAACCGCCTGGCCTGATAATGATGCTTGGCTTAACCGCCTGGCCTGATGATGATGCTTGGATTAACCGCCTGGCCTGATGATGATGCTTGGCTTAACTGCCTGGCCTGATAATGATTGCTTGGCTTAACCGCCTGGCCTGATGATGATGCTTGGCTTAACCGCCTGGCCTGATGATGATGCTTGGCTTAACCGCCTGGCCTGATGATGATTGCTTGGCTTAACCGCCTGGCCTGATGATGATTGCTTGGCTTAACCGCCTGGCCTGATAATGATGCTTGGCTTAACCGCCTGGCCTGATGATGATGCTTGGCTTAACCGCCTGGCCTGATAATGATGCTTGGCTTAACCGCCTGGCCTGATGATGATGCTTGGCTTAACCGCCTGGCCTGATGATGATGCTTGGCTTAACCGCCTGGCCTGATGATGATTGCTTGGCTTAACCGCCTGGCCTGATGATGATTGCTTGGCTTAACCGCCTGGCCTGATGATGATTGCTTGGCTTAACCGCCTGGCCTGATAATGATGCTTGGCTTAACCGCCTGGCCTGATGATGATGCTTGGCTTAACCGCCTGGCCTGATAATGATGCTTGGCTTAACGCCTGGTCTGAAGATGATGCTTGGCTTAACCGCCTGGCCTGATGATGATGCTTGGCTTAACCGCCTGGCCTGATAATGATTGCTTGGCTTAACCGCCTGGCTTGATGATGATGCTTGGCTTAACCGCCTGGCCTGATGATGATGCTTGGCTTAACCGCCTGGCCTGATAATGATTGCTTGGCTTAACCGCCTGGCCTGATGATGATTGCTTGGCTTAACCGCCTGGCCAGATGATGATGCTTGGCTTAACCGCCTGGCCTGATGATGATGCTTGGCTTAACCGCCTGGCCTGATGATGATTGCTTGGCTTAACCGCCTGGCCAGATGATGATGCTTGGCTTAACCGCCTGGCCTGATGATGATGCTTGGCTTAACCGCCTGGCCTGATGATGATGCTTGGCTTAACCGCCTGGCCTGATGATGATGCTTGGCTTAACCGCCTGGCCTGATGATGATTGCTTGGCTTAACCGCCTGGCCTGATGATGATTCCTTGGCTTAACCGCCTGGCCTGATGATGATTGGTTGGCTTAACCGCCTGGCCTGATAATGATGCTTGGCTTCACCGCCTGGCCTGATGATGATGCTTGGCTTAACCGCCTGGCCTGATAATGATGCTTGGCTTAACGCCTGGTCTGATGATGATGCTTGGCTTAACCGCCTGGCCTGATGATGATGCTTGGCTTAACCGCCTGGCCTGATGATGATTGCTTGGCTTAACCGCCTGGCCTGATGATGATTGCTTGGCTTAACCGCCTGGCCTGATGATGATTGCTTGGCTTAACCGCCTGGCCTGATGATGATTACTTGGCTTAACCGCCTGGCCTGATAATGATGCTTGGCTTAACCGCCTGGCCTGATGATGATGCTTGGCTTAGCCGCCTGGCCTGATGATGATGCTTGGCTTAACCGCCTGGCCTGATGATGATGCTTGGCTTAACCGCCTGGCCTGATAATGATTGCTTGGCTTAACCGCCTGGCCTGATGATGATGCTTGGCTTAACCGCCTGGCCTGATGATGATTGCTTGGCTTAACCGCCTGGCCTGATGATGATGCTTGGCTTAACCGCCTGGCCTGATGATGATGCTTGGCTTAACCGCCTGGCCTGATGATGATTGATTGGCTTAACCGCCTGGCCTGATGATGATGCTTGGCTTAACCGCCTGGCCTGATGATGATGCTTGGCTTAACCGCCTGGCCTGATGATGATGCTTGGCTTAACCGCCTGTCCTGATGATGATGCTTGGCTTAACCGCCTGGCCTGATGATGATGCTTGGCTTCACCGCCTGGCCTGATGATGATGCTTGGCTTAACTGCCTGGCCTGATGATGATGCTTGGCTTAACTGCCTGGCCTGATGATGATGCTTGGCTTAACCGCCTGGCCTGATAATGATGCTTGGCTTAACCGCCTGGCCTGATGATGATGCTTGGCTTCACTGCCTGGCCTGATAATGATGCTTGGCTTCACCGCCTGGCCTGATGATGATGCTTGGCTTAACCGCCTGGCCTGATAATGATGCTTGGTTTCACCGCCTGGCCTGATGATGATGCTTGGCTTCACTGCCTGGCCTGATAATGATGCTTGGCTTCACTGCCTGGCCTCATGATGATGCTTGGCTTAACCGCCTGGCCTGATAATGATGCTTGGCTTAACCGCCTGGCCTGATAATGATGCTTGGCTTAACAGCCTGGCCTGATAATGATGCTTGGCTTCACCGCCTGGCCTGATAATGATGCTTGGCTTAACCGCCTGGCCTGATCATGACGCTTGGCTTAACCGCCTGGCCTCATAAAGTAACGGCTTCACCGCCTGGCCTGATAATGATGCCTGGCTTAACCGCCTGGCCTGATAATGATGCTTGGCTTAACCGCCTGGCCTGATAAAGATGCTTGGCTTAACCGCCTGGCCTTATGAAGACGCTTGGCTTAACCGCCTGGCCTGATAATGATGCTTGGCTTAACTGCCTGGCCTGATAATGATGCTTGGCTTAACCGCCTGGCCTGATAATGATGCTTGGCTTAAGCGCCTGGCCTGATAATGATGTTTGGCTTAACCGCCAGGCCTTATGAAGTCGCTTGGCTTCACCGCCTGGCTTGATAATGATGCTTGGCTTAACCGCCTGGCCTGATAATGATGCTTGGCTTAACCGCCTGGCCTGATGATGATGCTTGGCTTAACCGCCTGGCCAGATAATGATGCTTGGCTTAACCGCCTGGCCAGATAATGATGCTTGGCTTAACCGCCTGGCCTGATGATGATGCTTGGCTTAACCGCCTGGCCTGATGATGATGCTTGGCTTAACTGCCTGGCCTGATAATGATGCTTGGCTTAACCGCCTGGCCTGATAATTATGCTTGGCTTAACCACCTGTCCTGATAATGATGCTTGGCTTAACCGCCTGGCCTGATCATGACGCTTGGCTTAACCGCCTGGCCTCATAAAGTAACTTGGCTTCACCGCCTGGCCTGATAATGATGCTTGTCTTAACCGCCTGGCCTGATAATGATGCTTGGCTTAACCGCCTGGCCTGATAATGATGCTTGGCTTAACCGCCTGGCCTGATGATGATGCTTGGCTTAACCGCCTGGCCTGATGATGATGCTTGGCTTAACCGCCTGGCCTGATAATGATGCTTGGCTTAACCGCCTGGCCTGATCATGACGCTTGGCTTAACTGCCTGGCCTGATAATGATGCTTGGCTTAACCGCCTGGCCTGATAATGATGCTTGGCTTAACTGCCTGGCCTGATCATGACGCTTGGCTTAACCGCCTGGCCTCAAAGTAACTTGGCTTAACCGCCCGGCCTTATGAAGACGCTTGGATTCACCGCCTGGCCTGATAATGATGCTTGGCTTAACCGCCTGGCCTGATAATGATGCTTGATTTAACCACCTGGCCTGATAATGATGCTTGGCTTAACCGCCTGGCCTGATCATGACGCTTGGCTTAACCGCCTGGCCTCATAAAGTAACTTGGCTTAACCGCCCGGCCTTATGAAGACGCTTGGCTTCACCGCCTGGCGTGATAATGATGCTTGGCTTAACCGCCTGGCCTGATAATGATGCTTGGCTTAACCGCCTGGCCTGATAATGATGCTTGGCTTAACTGCCTGGCCTGATAATGATGCTTGGCTTAACCGCCTGGCCTGATAATGATGCTTGGCTTAACCGCCTGGCCTGATAATGATGCTTGGCTTCACCGCCTGGCCTGATAATGATGCTTGGCTTAACCGCCTGGCCTGATCATGACGCTTGGCTTAACTGCCTGGCCTCATACAGTAACTTGGCTTAACCGTCCGGCTTTATGAAGACGCTTGGCTTCACCGCCTGGCCTGATAATGATGCTTGGCTTAACCACCTGGCCTGATAATGATGCTTGGCTTAACCGCCTGGCCTGATGATGATGCTTGGCTTAACCGCCTGGCCTGATAATGATGCTTGGCTTAACCGCCTGGCCTGATGATGATTGCTTGGCTTAACCGCCTGGCCTGATGATGATTGCTTGGCTTAACCGCCTGGCCTGATGATGATTGCTTGGCTTAACCGCCTGGCCTGATGATGATGCTTGGCTTAACCGCCTGGCCTGATGATGATGCTTGGCTTAACCGCCTGGCCTGATGATGATGCTTGGCTTAACCGCCTGGCCTGATGATGATGCTTGGCTTAACCGCCTGGCCTGATAATGATGCTTGGCTTAACCGCCTGGCCTGATAATGATGCTTGGCTTCACTGCCTGGCCTGATAATGATGCTTGGCTTAACCACCTGGCCTGATAATGATGCTTGGCTTAATAGCCTGGCCTGATAATGATGCTTGGCTTAACCGCCTGGCCTAATAATGATGCTTGGCTTAACCGCCTGGCCTAATAATGATGCTTGGCTTAACCGCCTGGCCTGATAATGATGCTTGGCTTAACCGCCTGGCCTAATAATGATACTTGGCTTAACCGCCTGGCCTGATAATGATGCTTGGCTTAACCGCCTGGCCTTATAATGATGCTTGGCTTAACCGCCTGGCCTAATAATGATGCTTGGCTTAACCGCCTGGCCTTAAAATGATTATTGGCTTAACCGCCTGGCCTAATAATGATGCTTGGCTTAACCGCCTGGCCTAATAATGATGCTTGGCTTAACCACCTGGCCTAATAATGATGCTTGGCTTAACCGCCTGGCCTGATAATGATGCTTGGCTTAACCGCCTGGCCTGATAATGATGCTTGGCTTAACCGCCTGGCCTAATAATGATGCTTGGCTTAAGCGCCTGGCCTAATAATGATGCTTGGTTTAACTGCCTGGCCGGATAATGATGCTTGGCTTAACCGCCTGGCCTAATAATGATGCTTGGCTTAACCGCCTGGCCTAATAATGATGCTTGGCTTAACCGCCTGGCCTAATAATGATGCTTGGCTTAACCGCCTGGCCTAATAATGATGCTTGGCTTCACCGCCTGGCCTTAAAATTATGCTTGGCTTAACCGCCTGGCCTAATAATGATGCTTGGCTTAACCGCCTGGCCTAATAATGATGCTTGGCTTAACCGCCTGGCCTAAAAATGATGCTTGGCTTAACCGCCTGGCCAAAAAATGATGCTTGGCTTAACCGCCTGGCCTGATAATGATGCTTGTGTGAACCGCCTGGCCTAATAATGATGCTTGGCTTAACCGCCTGGCCTGATAATGATGCTTGGCTTAACCGCCTGGCTTTGATAATGATGCTTGGCTTAACCGCCTGGCCTGATAATGATGCTTGGCTTAACCGCCTGGCCTGATAATGATGCTTGGCTTAACCGCCTGGCCTAATAATGATGCTTGGCTTAACCGCCTGGCCTAATAATGATGCTTGGCTTAACCGCCTGGCCTAATAATGATGCTTGGCTTAACCGCCTGGCCTAATAATGATGCTTGGCTTAACCGCCTGGCCTAATAATGATACTTGGCTTAACCGCCTGACCTTAAAATGATGCTTGGCTTAACCGCCTGGCCTAATAATGATGCTTGGCTTAACCGCCTGGCCTAATAATGATGCTTGGCTTAACCGCCTGGCCTGATAATGATGCTTGGCTTAACAGCCTGGCCGGATAATGATGCTTGGCTTAACCGCCTGGCTTAATAATGATGCTTGGCTTAACCGCCTGGCCTAATAATGATGCTTGGCTTAACCGCCTGGCTTAATAATGATGCTTGGCTTAACCGCCTGGCCTAATAATGATGCTTGGCTTAACCGCCTGGCCTGATAAAGATGCTTGGCTTCACTGCCTGGCCTGATAAAGACGCTTGGCTTCACTGCCTGGCCTGATAAAGATGCTCGGCTTCACCGCCACAGCTACGAAAAAAATATAAAGCAGCAGGAGCAGCTTAGAGGAGGAGGAGAAGCAGCTACAAAGAAAAGGACGAAAAAAGGGAGGGAAGGAGGGTCGTGGGAACCGAGCCCGCATAAATGGAATTGGGCTGAACCCACCTGATGAGCCCTTTGGTCAGGGCGAAACCCTCAGGTGTTTCATTTTGGAACTAGTATTGCTACGAGTATGTATGAATGACAATTTATATATATATATATATATATATATTTATTTATTTTTATATATATATAAAATATATATAAAAATACATATATATATATATATATATATATATATATATATATATATATATATATATATATATATATATATATATATATATATATATATATATATTTGTCCTTGCGCCGTGTCGTCTTGATGGAAGTTCCCGAAGGGCAGCTTTCTACTTGGGATATTTCTGTGAGTAATATACCAGGGAATATTACCTTTAGACGTGTTTTTCATATTCAAAGAAGCCATATATTTTGATACGTTAATGTCTGGGGTCTCTTAACGAACTCGGGATCAGAGCCCCAGGCGAAATCACATAGAAACAATAGCTTCTGACCGGCCGGGAGACGAACCCTGGTCCAGGACACTCGTATGAACTGTGACTTACCACTTCGTGGCCAAGTGTTAAGTCACTGTTCATACAAGTTTCCTATACCAGGGTTCGACTCCTGGCTGGGCAGAAGCTATTGTCTTAGTGTGATTTCGCCTGGGGCTCTGATCCCAAGGTCGTTAAGAGAACCTAGACATTAATGTATCAAAAATATATGGCTTCTTTGAATATATATAATATATATATATATATATATATATATATATATATATATATATATATATATATATATATATATATATATATATATATATATATATATATATATAAATGCTTTTAAGACAGCTTCTTTGTGATACAATTTTCATTGAGAGCGATTGCCTTAGTGGCGTCAAGGTGTTTCTTACAGGAATCCTCAATTTCCCCGGCATCTTTGTTTCCAGGCATAAGCCTTTATTTTTATAAACGTTGATTATTCCTTTTTTTCTTATTTCAGTCACCACAGCACTGTTTCCACAAAAGTATATCGCTATATATAAAGTTATTAAATATATATATATATATATATATATATATATATATATATATATATATATATATATATATATATATATATATATATATATATATATATATATATATATATATATATATATATATATATATATAATCAGCCACAATTGCCCTTAATGCCAAATTCTATATTAGGAATATATATCCACTGCAATTAATTTATGGTAATAGCTTCCAGCAGGGCAGAGATTCGAACCCCTGCCTATTCAGTGAAAACCATGTCTGCGAGTACTCTACCAACTGAGCTATTAAGAGAGCCCTCTCAGGCATGGTTTCGGCTGAATAGGCGGGGGTTCGAATCTCTGCCCAGCCAGAAGCTATTACCATAAATGAATTCCACTGGATATATATTCCCAAGATAGAATTCGGTATTATAGGCCATTGTGGTTTATATTTACATTGAAATCACGAGTGTGATATATATATATATATATATATATATATATATATATATATATATATATATATATATATATATATATATATATATATATATATATATATATATGATAAATTTTGCAAATTTTTACGTGTTTTTCATATTCAAATAAGCCATATATATTTTTGATATATTAATGTCTGGATTCTCTTAACGACCTCGGGATCAGAGCCCCAGGCAAAATCACACAAAGACAAGAGCTTGGCTCCGGCCGGGAATCGAACCCTGGTCGGCAAGCTTATATAGACAGTGACTAACCCACTTGGCCACGAAGAAAGATAAAAGTCAATGACAATTCTACTGTACTTATACCTGTCGAATTCAGGTATTTTGTACTTAGAATTGAAATCAACCCATCTTCACCATCGTAGCTAATTGGTAGTTTGTTACTTGGCATTCAATTAATGATAAATTTTGCACATTTTTACGTGTTTTTCATATTCAAATAAGCCATATATATTTTTGATATATTAATGTCTGGATTCTCTTAACGAACTCGGGATCAGAGCCCCAGGCGAAATCACACAAAGACAAGAGCTTGGCTCCGGCCGGGAATCGAACCCTGGTCGGCAAGCTTATATAGACAGTGACTAACCCACTTGGCCACGAAGAAAGATAAAAGTCAATGACAATTCTACTGTACTTATACCTGTCGAATTCAGGCATTTTGTACTTAGAATTGAAATCAACCCATCTTCACCATCGTAGCTAATTGGTAGTTTGTTACTTGGCATTCAATTAATGATAAATTTTACACATTTTTACGTGTTTTTCATATTCAAATAAGCCATATATATTTTTGATATATTAATGTCTGGATTCTATTAACGACCTCGGGATCAGAGCCCCAGGCGAAATCACACAAAGACAAGAGCTTGGCTCTGGCCGGGAATCGAACCCTGGTCGGCAAGCTTATATAGACAGTGACTAACCCACTTGGCCACGAAGAAACATAAAAGTCAATGACAATTCTACTGTACTTATACCTGTCGAATTCAGGTATTTTGTATTTAGAATTGAAATCAACCCATCTTTAACATCGTAGCTAATTGGTAGTTTGTTACTTGGCATTCAATTAATGATAAATTTTGCACATTTTTACGTGTTTTTCATATTCAAATAAGCCATATATATTTTTGATATATTAATGTCTGGATTCTCTTAACGACCTCGGGATAAGAGCCCCAGGCGAAATCACACAAAGACAAGAGCTTGGCTCCGGCCGGGAATCGAACCCTGGTCGGCAAGCTTATATAGACAGTGACTAACCCACTTGGCCACGAAGAAAGATAAAAGTCAATGACAATTCTACTGTACTTATACCTGTCGAATTCAGGTATTTTGTACTTAGAATTGAAATCAACCCATCTTCACCATCGTAGCTAATTGGTAGTTTGTTACTTGGCATTCAATTAATGATAAATTTTGCACATTTTTACGTGTTTTTCATATTCAAATAAGCCATATATATTTTTGATATATTAATGTCTGGATTCTCTTAACGACCTCGGGATCAGAGCCCCAGGCGAAATCACACAAAGACAAGAGCTTGGCTCCGGCCGGGAATCGAACCCTGGTCGGCAAGCTTATATAGACAGTGACTAACCCACTTGGCCACGAAGAAAGATAAAAGTCAATGACAATTCTACTGTACTTATACCTGTCGAATTCAGGTATTTTGTACTTAGAATTGAAATCAACCCATCTTCACCATCGTAGCTAATTGGTAGTTTGTTACTTGGCATTCAATTAATGATAAATTTTGCACATTTTTACGTGTTTTTCATATTCAAATAAGCCATATATATTTTTGATATATTAATGTCTGGATTCTCTTAACGACCTCGGGATCAGAGCCCCAGGCGAAATCACACAAAGACAAGAGCTTGGCTCCGGCCGGGAATTGAATGCCAAGTAACAAACTACCAATTGGCTACGATGGTGAAGATGGGTTGATTTCAATTCTAAGTACAAAATACCTGAATTCGACATGTATAAGTACAGTAGAATTGTCATTGACTTTTATCTTTCTTCGTGGCCAAGTGGGTTAGTCACTGTCTATATAAGCTTGCCGACCAGGGTTCGATTCCCGGCTAGAGCCAAGCTCTTGTCTTTGTGTGATTTCGCCTGGGGCTCTGATCTCGAGGTCGTTAAGAGAATCCAGACATTAATATATCAAAAATATATATGGCTTATTTGAATATGAAAAAAAAAGTAAAAATGTGCAAAATTTATCATTAGTTGAATGCCAAGTAACAAACTACCAATTGGCTACGATGGTGAAGATGGGTTGATTTCAATTCTAAGTACAAAATACCTGAATTCGACAGGTTTAAGTACAGTAGAATTGTCATTGACTTTTATCTTTCTTCGTGGCCAAGTGGGTTAGTCACTGTCTATATAAGCTTGCCGACCAGGGTTCAATTCCCGGCCGGAGCCAAGCTCTTGTCTTTGTGTGATTTCGCCTGGGGCTCTGATCCCGAGGTCGTTAAGAGAATCCAGACATTAATATATCAAAAATATATATGGCTTATTTGAATATGAAAAACACGTAAAAATGTGCAAAATTTATCATTAATTGAATGCCAAGTAACAAACTACCAATTAGCTACGATGGTGAAGATGGGTTGATTTCAATTCTAAGTACAAAATACCTGAATTCGACAGGTATAAGTACAGTAGAATTGTCATTGACTTTTATCTTTCTTCATAGCCAAGTGGGTTAGTCACTGTCTATATAAGCTTGCCGACCAGGGTTCGATTCCCGGCCAGAGCCAAGCTCTTGTCTTTGTGTGATTTCGCCTGGGGCTCTGATCCCGAGGTCGTTAAGAGAATCCAGACATTAATATATCAAAAATATATATGACTTATTTGAATATATATATATATATATATATATATATATATATATATATATATACATATATATATATATATATATATATATATATATATATATATAGATATATATATATATAGATATATATATATATATATATATATATATATATAGATATATATTTTATATATATATATATATATATATATATATATATATATATATATATATATATATATATATATATATATATATATATATATATATATATATATATATATACATACAGTGTCCCAGAAATATGTATATTTTTTTCTATTTCAGACTTGATTTTGGAGTAAGAATTGCGGATACTGTGCTTACGTTCCAGCAAAAGAATTTGTTCTGAAAACATTCTGGAAATGTGAAAATAAAGCTGAAGTGCAGAGACAATTTACGAGCGAGTTCCACACAGATGCCCCAACACGCGCCACCATTTCAGGAATCGTAGATAACTTTGAGAATCATGGGACCATCCATTGCATGAGAAAAGGACATCCTGGACGAAAAAGAACATCGACAAGACCAACTAAAGAGCAAGATGTTATGGCAAATGTTCAGAATTCAACACAAAAATCTGTTCGTCAACGGTCACGTGAAAGAGGTATCCAAAAATCGAGCGTCCATCGCATTTAGAAGCGTGCGTAGCAGAAAACCTAAAACAATTGACAAACTTAGAGAGGCAATTGAAGAATGTGCTCAGATACCAGAGAAATGCTACTAACAGTTTGTAGTTCCATATTTTCACGATGCGAAAAGTGTATTGAGCAAAACGGCAACCAGTTTGAACACTTGATGTGAGCTGATCTCTTTTTTTTTTACCTTCTCAAATTATGCCATATATCCTTACTTTTTCACTGCGAACTCTCAGAATCTTTAAATGTGCATTGTTTCTCTCCTGTGAATCTGTTTTCCACGTTAATATCAATAAATTGAACAAGTTGTAACAATCCAAAGAGTGTATACATTATTTTGGGACACCCTGTATATATATATATATATATATATATATATATATATATATATATATATATATATATATATATATATATATATATATATATATATATGTATATATATATATATGTATATATATATATGTATATATACATATATTATTATACATATATACGTATATACATATAAATATATATATATATATATATATATATATATATATATATATATATATATATATATATATATATATATATATATAATATATTATATATATACACGTAGCCCTATATATGAATAATTTCCTTGTCCCTAACATCGTTGATGATTTCACAAATAAACTTTAGCTAAAATTTTATAACCAACAACAAAACTATTCTTTTTTGAGAAAAAAAAATTACGAAGCGGGTTTTTCGAAAGACAGTTATAAGCAATTTGTATTTAAGTCTGAAGGTTAGATTTTTCTTAAAAATTAGTTTTTGCAAAGGCTAAAGTTACTATAAAAGCTAATGCAAAAATTAGATAACGTTGTATTAATCAGCCACAAAATCAAACCATTGTTCTCTAATCTTGGGTAGTGCCATAATCTCTGTACATGGTCTTCCGCTGTCTTGGGTTAGAGTTCTCTTGCTTGAGGGTGTACTCGGGCACACTATTCTATCTTTATTCTCTTCCTCTTGTTTTGTTAAAGTTTTTATAGTTTATATAGGAGATATTTATTTCAATGTTGTTGCTCTTCTTAAAATATTTTATTTTTCTTCGTTTCCTTTCCTCACTGAGCTCTTTTCCCTGTTGGAGCCCCTGGGCTTATAGCATCCTGCTTTTCCAACTAGGGTTGTAGCTCAGCAAATAATAATAATAATAATAATAATAATAATAATAATAATAATAATAATCTTTTAACTACCCTAGATTTTTCACGTATACATGGTCAAGTTAGGCTTAATACTGTTTAATTCACAAGTGCATTTGAAAGAATTTCGAGAGCTTACTTTAATAACTTACTTTGACGGCTGCTTTTCCGGTCCCATACAGCAGGGGAACCCCACTCTCTACAGCACCTCCACTGTCATTATATCTTGTTCGTTCAGAGTATTCCACATTTCATATCACGTATTGCTCATTTACTTTTAAATCGTCACTGCCATACGCCTCATTGAATCAGAAAGTCTTCAGTTTCATCTTGAAAGTCTTGATAGCTTCAATCATTCGGATGTCTCGTAGGAACCTATTGTTTAGTCTCAGGGCAGCATATTTAAGGGCTCTAGACTCTAGAGCCTACAGTTGACATGTACAGTATCTAGGTTTTGATAGTTTGAAACCATCTGTAACTATTCTCGTGTCAGTGCGCAATATGCAGCAATTCCCTTAAGTATTTTGGGCGACTGGTTCTGATAATCTGGTGGGTTACTGTACATATTTTAAATTCAATTCTCGCTTTAATCGTCAGCCAGTGTAAATCAATTAGTATAGGGGTGATCCTTTCTCTAGGTGGGACACCTTTTATCAGTCTTGCTCCTCTGTTTATTATGTTTTGCAATTTCTTAAGTTGTATTTTTGATAAATTGTAATTGATGTAGTCGCAGTAGTTAATCCTGGTATTAACACAGTTCATCACAAGTTTCTTTGCATAAAGATACGTGTCGGTTGAAGTCATGATTCAATGAATAAGAATTCACAAATAATACTTTCCAAATTCGATTTATCTTATACCGGATTATATCCACTGCCTACTTCATTAATCAATTTCTATGTATGAAATAAATTCACCTGGACTCATAATTAGACAGTCGTTGCCTTAACGTCCAAATGGAACGTCTAAGTATATTTGAAAAGGCCTAAAACGTTTGAACCTACGTCGACCGAACTTGCTACTGAGAAAATGAGAAATTACATTTTATCATATAAACTATGAGATCGTATTTTCTCCTTCAATGTGTAGTTGGAAATTTAATGAGACTTTAATTTCACGCAAAGTAGGAATTCGCGATTACCATTTTCGCTTGTCTGTTAAAAGACATCCAAAAGACTTTAGATATTAAGGCTTTCAAGAGGAAACTGAAGACATTCTTATAATGTGAGTGCTTCAATGGTGACGATTTAACAATAAACGAGCAATATGCGTTGTGTGAAATGCTGAATGCTTTCGAAATATGATAAAGTGAATGTGGAGGTCCTGTAGAGAGTAGGGTTCCCCTGCTGTATAAGACCAGAAGAACAGCCCTTAAAGTAGTTACTCTCCTACCGTTTTATTCCAGCTATGAGCAGGTTGTGGAATGATCATCCTGATATGGCAGTTGAATCGGTGGAACTTCAATAGTTTGAACTCGCAATTAATGCTTTTCTGTATCTTCATAGTTTATCTATAAAAGACTTATTTTAACGTTGTTAATTATATTAATATATTTCACTTTCATTATTCGTTACTTGTCATATAATTTATTTCCTTATTTCCTTTCCTTACTAGGCTATTTGTTCCTGTTGAAGCCCTTGGGCTTGTCGCTTATTGCTTTTTCAACTAGAGTTATCGCTTAGATCAGGGGTTCTCAACCTTCTTGGCCCATGCACCCCTTTCACCATTTCCAATGATGTCATTCCCCCCCCCCCCCCCCAACTTCCCGTCTTTTCCAAATTTGTCTGTCTCAAAAAGTGCACTGTATATAATATGCAAATATTACTAAAATCCTTTTATTTTCTTTTTTTCAAACTGAATTATACATTTACAGCTTTACATGGATTACTTTTACAATGGAGTATTACAAATTATATGCAAATTAAAAATATCGATGGATATATAAAACTTGAATGAAAGTAAAACAGTTTTTTTTTTTTTTTAATTTATAAGAACTACTTAACAGGTCAAACTGAAGCTGATGCAACAAACAAAAAGTTCGATAGGGTAACAAGATATTATAAATCTGTAATTACTTTCATTCAGAAGATTACATTTCATCGATTGACGAAACCTGTGATTGTTTTTTTCTTAGCCAATTCTGGGATACGCGGATGAGTGCTTGAAAGGGCACAACGCAGGTAATTTTCTACCTCTAATCTACTGCACTGCTTCGTTTTAATTTGTAACCGAGTTGAAAAGTCTGACTCACAAAGATATGTCGATACAAATGGAAGCAATACACGGATAGCCATTTCTGCCACTTTTTGGTAGGAATCGCACATCAGAGACCAAAATTCTGTTATTGATTTCTCATCGAACATATCTCTTACACCCGAATCACTTTTTAACTCCAAAAACTCATCTTAACAATCATCAGGAACTTTTTCAACAGACAGTTTGAA
>NC_090754.1:53519705-53527205 GCF_036898095.1 Palaemon carinicauda
TTACCTTTTTTACATTTACGTCCAAACTGGTGATTTAAGCCTATATACGTATTGAAAAGCCTGTCAAAATTTTGAGATATGAGAGAATATATTGAAATAGGTCCTTAAATATCCTGTATATAGATTGGAGAGTCAATTCAGAACTCAAATCACATTGAACAATGTCTTAGTAAATGACAATGAATAAAGACACTAGGATACTCTTCAAAGATGGCCGTCAACATACCTTGGAATATATGCCCAGATACAAAAACTTTTCGATAATACACAATCAAACCTTCAAAAGATACTGATTATTCGAACTTGACTTTTGAATTAAAAACATCCTCGAAAATGCAAGAAAACCAAACTTTAAAAAGCCAGCAATTACCTTAAATACTTCTTGTTTATGTAGGCACTAGTTAAACAACACGTCTTCTCGAAATGATGTCTGTAGCTTCAATGACTCTACAGCAGCTCGCACAAAGGCGGCCTTCAACCAATCAGAGACGACCACCACATCCAGCAGTTCTATCACCTCTTTTCATTGGCGTTCCCGGCTACCAGCTTTGTAAACTGTTCTCTTATTAGTTGGTTGGACTCAAGTCTTCAAAAATACATTCGCCAAAGAACAAGTAAAGTGTAGAAACAAATGTTTTACGTTATCATAAGTTACTTACTGAACGCGACTGCCAGTTATATTTACATTAGTTTACGCTCTATAAAGAAAGAAAACGAATAGTTCCATATTATAGAGAGAAAACTATTCTTATTGAATGGGATACCTAAGTATATTACGTGACAATGCAATGGTTATCGCAAAACATAATTTCACCATTATTTCAGCAAGGATTTTTTATCAATCACTTTAGAAATATTATCTTGATATATCTATTAAGATTCAAGATTTAATTTGAACTAGATTTAACTCAATAAAAGGAATCTATCGACAAACGGTGACGGTAAACAATTCATATACTTGGATTGAATTTTGGAATTGGGTCATATGGCACGGTGCCGGGTCTGGGAGGCCATTCAGGGCCACGGTGAAGCTAGGGGAGTTACTGTAACACATACCGTATACCACCAGAGGAGTACTGTTGGCAATAGCTCCTCAAGGAAAGCAATATTTGCTAGCTCTACCTGCATTCGTATTACTAGCAAAGGAAGGGGTCTTGCCTAAAGAGCCTTACAAATATTTTGTACATACCAGGAATGGTAATCACTTATTAATTGTATTATTTTTTATATCTATTACTGATGGGTTTATTCAATTGTTTGAGCTAGCAGTAGTTCTAGTTGGTCAATAATAGGAATTAGTAGTCTAAATGCTTTAAAACATTCTATTCTTATAAATGTAAGTACATAAACATTGTAACAATGGATGTTTTACAGCTTGCAATACATTGTATCTCATTTTAATTGTTATAAATCTGCCATCAAACACATACTACACTGACTAAGAATAAATAATAAAAGCCAGTCCACAGTCAACATTCTAAATTCTCAAAGTAGAACCATCAAAAATACACCTTGATTGCTCTGTTTAAATCAGTTCGATATAAATTCTAGATATTCATCCAATTCCAGGTTATGAGAGCTATAGCTCTGCGTTATACATTTTAATTCTGATTACTATATCCAGTATAACAAGTTTCTTTCTCACGGCATCTCTGATTAATCACACAACTGTTAAGAAACAAACACCAGCTACTGTGCGCCTAGACATTATAATAAACTGCCAACTGAAATGAAGGACCTTAAAGGAGCAATTGAATTTAAGAAGAAACTAAAGACAATACTTTTCACAAGATCATATGATTTGGAAGATGCTACAATCAAAGAATTGTATAAGTTATAATGAAAATGTTTCGTTAGATGATTGATATGGACCCGCCCGAGAAGCAGTTCACTCGACTTCAGTGGAGGGTTGGATTTAACCCAAAACAAGTAAACAACTTATCATCGTACCATAAAGGAAATACAGTCGGCGAACAAGCTCTTGTTTTATAAGGAAGTTTAGTATTTCGTTATGACTGTAGAGAAAAGTTCTATCCCTTACCCTAGCTTCATGGAAATCTAGTTTAGGAAAATCAAGATGATTTCAACAGTTTCAAAGCCTGTTTAAATCTGGATATCAACGCTTACTCTGGTTCGTCGAACCATCATGGAAATTAGTTATACGTCTTCTACTATCTCAACATTTCATAATGTAGTCTTCATGATTATTATTATTATTATTATTATTATTATTATTATTATTATTATTATTATTATTATTATCATCAATTGCTGAGCCACAACCCTAGTTGGAAAAACAATGCTATAAGCCCAGGGGCTCCAACAGGGAAAATAGCCCAGTAAGGAAAGGAAACAAGGAAAAAATACATATTTCAAGAATATTAAAATAAATATCTATGTAAACTATAAAAGCTTCAACAAAACATGAGAAAGAGAAATTAGATAGAATAGTGTAATATCAGGCTTTAGTAAAGGAATGGTTTAAATCTTTGTAATTGACCAACTTCAGCTTTACAAACGAACACCTTTCATGAAAGTTATGAACTCGTACTCTTAACTGAACACAGGCTTCTAGAATGCATTCACAACACCAGATATCTCACGGCAAACAATTATCACTCCCAGACTATGAACAGTGGCAAGAATTTACAGCAATGACTTCTGAATCAGATAAAAAAAAAATACATGGATCTGTCAAGAAACTACTACCAGCTCTTTTACTAGTTTAATAGTGTGTTCATGGTCACTTCGAAAACTTACGTCTACATAGGTCCTCTAATCTGTCTAACCTTTGAGGTTGAATGTCCCATTTTTCTAGTCTAGTCAGATATTTCCTTTGTGAAAGAAAATGGCACTTCAACGTTATTACTGCTACAATTGAGAGCCGAAAGAGGTATCTGAAAGTTACATACCCTTCGAGATGACCACAAATAACACCTCGGACTGCAAAAAGATTTATATGACAAAACCAATAACTAATAGCCCGCTGTAATACAGTTAATAGGTTACTCCCGAGAATCGTACACACCACTTAACAGTTCTGTTTGAATTCCTAATCCTCTTGCGAGGTGCTTTGCCTTCTGACTGAGCTCCTTCCACACCGTGCGCGGACAGAGTGTCGAAAGACGAGTGTCGAAGGACAGAGCATCGAAGGACAAAGTGTCGAATGGACAAAACGTCGAACAGACAAAGTGTCGAACAGACAATGTGTTGAAATTATAAAAATGATAAATGATAAAATATAAATGATAAAAAGAGAGAGAATACAGTATCCATTTAACTAACGACCTAATTAACCTTTAACTATATAATAATGTTTACATTGGTATATCCTTACATATAACTATACAACAATGTTTACAATGATATATCCTTACATATAACAATTCTTACATTGTTATATTCTTACATGCATATTCTAGAGAGAGATAGAGAGAATATATATACGGTATTCAGTCTGTTAGAGATTTCTCACCAGTTAACTTCCTTCGAGATTCAAGTTTCAATTTAAATTTCCATTTTACCTAACCTATAGTAATGGAGATAATCAAGACTCAATAAGTTAATAGAGTCTTTTTATGATGAAACCGATGAAACATTAGGAGAATTTTTACAATATTTTGAAGCTACATGGCTTGGAATCGTCCTGAGGGGAAGTAGAAGAAAGCCATTATATGAAATGGACTTGTGGTCAGTTCACGAGAGAGTTGCAAAAGATTTGCCTAGGACCAATAACTCCGTTGAAGGGTGGCATAATGCTTTCCATAGAAGAGTGAAGATTTGCCACCCAACAGAGGACAAACTTTTACGAAAACTTCGTATGGAGCAGGCCAGCACTGAAATGATTCTAGGACAAATTCAACAAGGCCGTGATGTAAAAAGAAAACACAAGATATATGCTCTCCTTAACCTAAGACTAAAAAGTATTTTTGATACATATTGTAACAATATCTTCGAGCCATCGCTCACAATCTTGAAATAAATATTGCTACAAGTTTCTTTAATACATTAATACATTTGTATTTTCATATTTTATGTCTTCTCATAAGTAATTTTTATTGCTTATATTGATGTATGATGTATATTTACGATCCTATATCCATTTTTATTTTTTCAAAGCGCTGAATGACCTTGTAATCCCAGTGCTTGGCGTACGCCTAAATTGAATAATCAACTCAAAAAACATTTATAACTCCTTGTAACTCTCTATCTTCTAAATTACCTTTAAGTCCCATTGCTTGACGTAAGCCTAAAATCAATAATCAAATCCAATCTATCTCTTTTTTTAACTTTTGTCCATTCGACACTCTGTCCTTCGACACACTGCCCTTCGACACACTGCCCTTCGACACACTGCCCTTCGACACACTGCCCTTCGACACTCTGCCCTAATACCGCAAATGAACGACAGGCTGACACTTGCCAGTTTTGTTAAAAAAGCTACTAACCAGCATAAATAAGGTCTTAGACGACGAAACCACAGCCAAACCATTTAAGTGGCCGTGCCCATTGTTGTGGCACTGGACGGGTGCCTGAATAGAAACTTCGCCAGCCACAGCTCCGATTGAGCTTGCGCTTTAGCCTCTGCCCGGTAACTGGCCCCAAGTCGTATGGTCGCTGGCTATGCCTATTACCTGCCTTTAAGTGTTTGATCTGACAGCAGTTTCAAAGCGAGAGAATCGTGGGCAAATTTAGAGTGACCGTCCTTCATGTGGAAGGGGCTTTAACCTGTTCACTACAGTTCCCCATAATATTATTTTACCATAAATAAGATATTGTCTGGTCATGTGAAAGGATCATAATTGTCACCAGCTTTAATCTGTTCACTACAGTTCCCCATATTATTATTTTACCCTAAAAAAGATGGTCTGGTTATGTGAAAGGATCATAATTGTCACCAGCTTTAATCTGTTCACTACAGTTCCCCATATTATTTTACCATAAATAAGATATTGTCTGGTCATGTGAAAGGATCATGATTGTCACCAGAAGTAAAAGTGCTTTGAGGGGTTTGGCCGTCTCCTGCAGAGAAAACTGCACTTCCAATTAATATATTACTTGGCAAGGACATCCTGTTAAAGGCAGTTCCGCTTCTAGAGAGAGTATTATAAGTGCTCCACTGTTGATTGTATAGTATAACTCATAGTATTTACACTTTTTAAAATGAAATAAAAAACTATACTGGTTAACTTCGTCCCTTCAAGAGGCTTCCTATACATTTTTGTAGTAACCATCTCTTAATTTCATTCCAAAGTTACATCTTTAGTTCATGCTGCATTTGAAATCTAACTAAATCTAGTTGCTAAGTATAAAGACTAACAATACTGCAAGTTTTACCTTTTAGATTTTTGAAAATTCTCAAATTTACTCAAAATCCGTAAAAGTTGGTATCCAGAGAGGGCCTCGCTGAAAAGACGGGTATTGTGTAATTATGTTTTACTTATATTAAAATTAATCAAACAGCCACTGATTGCACTCCAATTCTAACAATTACCCCGAATTATGGACATTAGACTTGATACTTTACGTTTCCTAACATTTTCACAGCTTTAGAGATTAACATTAGAATAATCAATCATTAAAGTTTGCTTGGGCATATATTCCAACGTAAAAAATAGATCAAGAGAAATACTGCCAATCTGTAAATACCAAATATCAAATCTTCACATTCAAACTAATTTTGTACTAGCTACCACCACTTAAATACCAGATTACAAAGGGAAACCAACAATCCCTAATACAAATTAATAAGTACCGATGAATTTTTTATTCGACACAAGATCCATTACTCAACATTAATTTGGTACTAGCTACCACCACTTAAATACCAGATTACAAAGGGAAACCAACAATCCCTAATACAAATAAATAAGTCCCAATGATTTTTTTATTCAACACGTTAAGATTCATTACTCATTAACATTGTAATTAGAAGCTAACAAAAATAAGTAACTATTAGACTTTACTAACTCATGTGTTGAAACTTAAGCAACAGTGATTAGCTAAAATCTCATTGAACCATTTGGCTGGTTCTTTAGGACTAAAAGCAAAACCAAAGTTATGAGAAATATATGAAAGTATTTGAAAGTATAATTTTATATGGAAAAGATTTATTAATTACATTAACTATAATTATGTCTATTACCAAAGAATAATTGCCACTGCATTTCTATGAACCATTAAGACCAACTTATAATTTAAGACTAAGTCATACAATAGCCATGAGATTCTAGGTTGTCTTTAGAAATACTGACCATTAATATGATTACTAAACTTTAAATTGTATTAAGATACAATTATACAGATCTCAACAGGTACAAACTAAAAATAGAGAGCCAAAATTAATTACCGAAAAGTTACACATTTTGCAGTATCAGTAAAGTTATTTAAACTTTGTACTTGGCAACTAGTTGACACTATTTAGCTTCCAGGCTAGTACAGAGTCAGTGTTTTTCATTCGTATGACAGCAAATCGAACAAGCATGGCCACGTAAATATATAGTTTACTGAGAGTTAGGGCTGGAACTGGAACTGGACACCTTCAGCCTTCGATTAGTTCAAAGCATCAACACACAGCTTTAAAACTTCTCAACAGTTAACTGGCCCAGAGCATTTCATCCTGACGAATAAGAGTGAGTCCACCGTCGTTGTCTCTTTAAGCTGGTATATTAAATGTTAGAAAAGTTCAGACTTCAAGGTTAACTACACTGAATAGAAAACTTCCATCAGTCCGGGTAGGCAGCTTAGACCACACAAAGTCGCCACCTGGAAGGGATTTTTAAGTTTTAATATATGTACCAATAATTTACACAAAACACTTCAAGGTAAAAAAAGTGATTGTTTAACTGAATACAAAATTTGTACGAATATGAAATAAATTTTACAGGACCGAATTTGACTTTATTAAAAACTTGAAAATTTACGAAGGGTAATAGTTGAACTAAACCAAGGAATTGTATAATATTAAAGAATTCAATACAATTAAATGGAGTGGAAAATGAAGTGGCCCTCGTGAATAACTTTAAGTTTATATCTGTTAGGAAACTACTATACTAACTTACTTAATTGTACTGTAAGGTAAAAATAAAATAGGATTAACTTCGAACAAAGTAAAGGTCAAAGCACCAATTCAGTACTACACCATGGAATTTAAATAAAATTTACACGTGAACCAAAGTGAAGATTCTTAAATACTTACCAATGACTATGGAGAAAGCTGTCCAAGATCAGTTCTCTAGCAGTTTGAAAGTGCCCAAATCAGTACCGAATTGAGGACTACCAGCGCCTGAGGGAGTGGAATAGTTTTAGTTACCTCGCGATATAGTCTTAAGTTTCTTCCGGCTACGTAGCGCCGAAACAATCTAAAATTTATGAATGCTCGAGTTAGATAGGATGTGTTCAAACTTTTAAATTTTCAAAAGATCAGTTTGACATGACAATCCATAGTAATACACAAGTTATATGCCAATGGTAAAAAACTGCCTACTTAACCGACCAGAT
>NC_090754.1:53537205-53557205 GCF_036898095.1 Palaemon carinicauda
GATTAGTTAACCAAACCTTCAACTGGGCAAAAGGCACTAGAAGAGTTGGAAGAGCCAGGCTACATGGTTGAAGACTATGAGGCATGAAGTGGGAGATGATGAATGGAGAAGTGCTGATATAAAAGCTCAAGATAGAGACGAGTGGCGAAATCAAGCCGAGGCCCTTTGTGCCAATAGGCGTAGGAGGAGATGATGATGATGAGGATGATGATGATATATATATATATATATATATATATATATATATATATATATATATATATATATAAATAAATATACATATATATATATGTATATGCATAAATATATATATATTTATATATATATATATATATATATGAATATATATATATATATATATATATATATATATATATATATATATATATATATATATCACTTTCTGAGTGGGGATACCTTAACGAGGTGAAAGGGTTTGTGTATCACCTTGATCAGCCAAGTTGTACTAGTCTGAGACACCCATACTAGGTTGGTGTGCTGTCAGTGCCCAAACAAAGAGTCTCCTGCCATCCCCAATCCACACTAGACATTGTGGTGACGAAAACTGGCCAAAACCAAGACATGAATATAGACGTCTGAGGCTTTTGTCTTACAGTGGACTAGAAACGGCTACATTTTTTGTTGTATACAGTATATATATATATATATATATATATATATATATATATATATATATATATATATATACACATACATATATATACATATATATATATATATATATATATATATATATATATATATATATATATATATATATATATATATATATATATGTATTTATATATATATTTATATATTCAAAATATGTATAAATATATATATATATATATATATATATATATATATATATATATATATATATATATATTTAAAAAATATATTCATATATATATACAGTATATATATACATATTTAATATATATATAATGTATATATTTAAAAATATATCTATATATATATATTTAAAAAATATATTTATATATATTTAAAATATACATTTATATATATATGTATATATATATATATATATATATATATATATATATATATATATATATATATATATGTATATATATATATATGTGTATATATACATATATTTAAAATGAATACACATACGTATATCTATCTATCTATCTATCTATATATATACATATATATATATATATATATATATATATATATATATATATATATATATATATATATATATATATATATATATGTATATATATACATATAACTACCTCCACCGATTTCACTGTGAACATTCATAACTTTCATATAATATTCAAGAGAATTTTCTACTGATACAACATCACACACCTGCTAACAATCCGCTTCTCATCCTCCACCTATCTCTAAATCTTCTCCTGATATCAATCACAGGTTCGCCTCCATCACCACGAAGTGAAGATGATCGTTCTGAGCGACGACCCAACCTTCCTCAGCGCCTTCGCCAGGATGTCTCTCAAGGGGCGCCTCCTGGCAGGACACACGAAGCTCCTGGTCATAGGACGTCTCAGTTTAAAAGACGTCAAGGACCTTACTGTTCATTGGACGTACGCCATGATGGATTCCCACTTTGTCATACCCAGTGCCAAGCTCGAGACGGAAGGGTATGTACGGTTGGATACGTTAATACATGGCACACCTCTATATGAATATGTGCAACGTTTCACGCCCTTACTGAGGAGAGAATTCGTGTGTTTTGCACTGATCCCATCTCTCCGTACACTATCTGTTTGGTCAATAGTCTTGGTATAAAGATAAGACGGGGTGCAAATCCTCAGAACGAAGTGTGCCAGGAATTTATGTGTCCAACTGTACGTATTATTATTATTATTATCATTATTATTACTACTACTACTACTACTACTACTACTACTACTACTACTACTACTACTAGCTAAGCTACAACCCTAGTTTGAAAAGCAGGATGCTATAAGCCCAAGGACTCCAAAATGGGAAAAAAAACCCAAATAGGAAAGGAAATAAACCAATAAATAAACAAAAAAAGAAATAATGAACAATTAAAACAAAACACTTAAAGAACAGTAATCACATTAAAATAGATCTTTCATATTTAAACCATAAAAAGAGACTTATTTGAGCCTTATTCAACTCAAAATCCTTTTTCCCCAGATGGAACATCTACTCCTACCTCCCGTTCAGCGCCTCAGGGAGCCGTTTGTCCTCAGTAGGATTCTGGAGACCTTCGAAGGGCCTCGTTCTTGAGGATGCCTTCCTGTTTCCTCGGAAGTTCGAGAAGTAAGGGCGTCTGAAATAGGTGACGGTTAGGAGGGAAAACATTATTTTCTAATTGGGTCTAAATTGTTTGTCCTTAACTTATCTTTCTATCTTTTGGTGATGAGTGTGTGAATTTGCGTTTGAGATCATGTTTGCAAAGTGACTAGTTTGGTGTATGTGTAAATATATATATATATATATATATATATATATATATATATATCTATCTATATATATAAATATATATATATATATATATATATATATATATATATATATATATATATATAGGTATATATACATACATATATATATATATATATATATATATATATATATATATATATATATATAGGTATATATACATATACATATATATACATATATATATATATATATATATATATATATATATATATATATATACAATTATATATATGCAGTATATATATAATTATATATATACAGTATATATATAATTATATATATATATACATATATATATATATAAATATATACAGTATATATATAATTATATATATATACATATATATATATAAAATTATATATATATACATATATATATATATATATATATATATATATACCTTGTTATACGTCATACTTATTGCCGAGAGAGAGAGAGAGAGAGAGAGAGAGAGAGAGAGAGAGAGAGAGAGAGAGAGAGAGAGAGTCTTGATTGAGCTAGACTTATAGCAATCATGATACAGTTGGCTTCATTAATTCCGGTACACGTTACGAGAAGGTAACTTTTTGTTCAACAAAAGAGAAAATGTTAGCATCGCTGAAAGTAAATTAAAGTCGCTGTAAAGACGTGATCCAAAAAAAACTTTAATTAATTTTACGAAGAGCTGTTAAACAAATATTTTTCTATTAGGTGTTCTATAAAATCAATAGCAAATATTCTAATTACATTAAGGGGTCGGTTGCCTGATGCTCCCTCTCCAATGCCTTCTATCAAAGGCATCCTCTAGCCAAATTTGTTCTCTCTATATTATCCTTCACCTTATATCTCCATCTAATTCTCTTCCTCTCTCAGGATCTTCTCCCCTTTACAGGTTCCTCCGAAGTCCTCCTCACTCTCTCCCCACAATCCATTCTCAACACATGCCCAAACCATCTTAGTCGTGACACTTATCATCTCAGTAATCTTTAAATCTTTACTACACCTACTACATATTGTAGCAGCGCTACTTGCTACAATGTATATCTGCCAAGTGTCTCTTTAACTTCACTTGAGGTATATGAATTAATCAAGACAACTGTACAGCCATCCACCGTTGGTATAAAACAGCACAGGTCCCTAGAATATATATTAGAAACTACAACGTACACTATCTCCAGCAAGTGCATTAGAAACTTCAACATATTCCTCCATCTCTTCGATCTGCAGTATGTATGGTGGAACTGTCAACGTCTCGGCGCTTCCTTACGAACCCTATTGGGTAGAAGAGAGAATGGAAGGCGGTGGAGACGTGTTGTATTCCGGTACGGATAGACTCATGCTCGAGGCAGCAGCTTCGTTTCTCAACTTCTCAACCTACGTTCTGCCTGTGAAGTCTTGGGAGGAAGTAAGTTGCTGTTGATAAGTGTTTTTCTACGGTTAAAGTAAGAGTTTGTGTATTCTAGATTTATCAGAAACCTCTCTGAAAACTATTCAGGAAGTACCTCCCTACAGACTATTCAAAGGGTAGGTCTAGTTCAGTTCTGTTCTTTGATGTTTCACGTAGGCCTATCAGGTAAGGACGTTAGATTCACCTTCACACTCAGTGGAAATCTAAACTCAAAGTCTAGAATTTCAAGATGTAAATTAACAAATAAAGAAAGTTTACACACTAATAACCAATGATATAAAATGCAAGTCGAAACAGAGATAATCAGCCGTTCTGTTGTATTCATGAATTCTTAGCCAAGAACGTGGAATAATTCGGTCAGTCATGCATTGGAAAATCTATTAAGTTATCGTGCATGTAGTTATTGAGGAATCGTACATGTAGTTAGCGAGTTATCGTACATGCAGATGAAGACCTGCCAGAATACAGACTCGACACATTTCTATTTTGTAGCTTTATAGCTTCCTACTTTTCCAACTAGGGTTATAGCTTAGCAAGTAATAATAATAATAATAATGATAATAATAACAATAATAATAAAAACAGGTACTGCAAACCGTAGCAAATCGCTCGGCCTGGGTGGGCCCGATAATTTATGTGGTCACACCAGCGAGGTTGACTTACCTCGATTTCACCCGGACATACGAACACGACGTCAATTTGGCCTTTGTTATGTTGAAACCATTCGTCGAACCCAAGTGGCAGAGCCTTTATTATCCGTTGACCGACGAAGTGTGGCTTCTCATCTTGGGAACAGTTTTAGTAGTGTCTCTCAGTCTATTCGGGGTACGTCTTGCATTCGATGTCTCCTCATTCCTTTTTTCTGATATATCTAACTTGAAAGTTGACTAAACATTAATTTTATAAATATATGAAAGTATAAAATTATTTAAATATTGATTACATATATGTAGAGTTGGACGCAGGAATTTTTGGCACAGCTCGCTCTGAAGGAATGCATCCTGTCACCTCAGCCCTCTCTGCCTACACTGTTTGGGTATTCGCCGCACAGTAATGGTGTGACAGGGTGCATGTCCTTTAATTGAGGAGTGCTAAAAAATTCCTAGGGCTAACATGGTTAGTACAAACTACTCAATCATTCAATGCCCCTAACTGCCTCTGTCCAACATGGTTAGTACGAACTACTCAATCCTTGAAGACTTTCAATGCCCCTAACTGCCTCTGTCCAACATGGTTAGTACGAACTACTCAATCCTTGAAGACTTTCAATGGCCCTAACTGCCTCTGTCCAACATGGTTAGTTCGAACTTCTCAATCCTTGAAGACTTTCAACGGCCCTAACTGCCTCTGTCTAACATGGTTAGTACAAGCTACTCAATTCTTGAAGACTTTCAATGGCCCTAACTGCCTCTGTCCAACATGGTTAGTACGAACTACTCAATCCTTGAAGACTTTCAATGTCCCTAAAAGCATCTGCCACATATGTTTAGTACGAGCTACTCAAAAGACTTTCAATGTCCCTAACTGCCTCTCTCCAACATGGTTAGTACGAGCTATTCAATCCTTGAAGACTTTTAATGCCCCTAACTGCCTCTGTCCAACATGGTTAGTACGAACTACTCAATCCTTGAAGACTTTCAATGCCCCTAAAAGCTTCTGTCCAACATGGTTAGTACGAACTACTCAATCCTTGAAGACTTTCGATGTCCCTAAAAGCCTCTGTCCAACATGGTTAGTATGCGCTACTCACTCCTTGAAGACTTTCAATGCCCCTAACTGCCTCTGTCCAACATGGTAAGTACGAGCTATTCAATCCTTGAAGACTTTCAATGCCCCTAACTGCCTCTGTCCAACATGGTTAGTACGAGCTATTCAATCCTTGAAGACTTTCAATGCCCCTAACTACTTCTGTCCTATATGGTTAGTACGAGCTATTCAATCCTCGAAGACTTTCAATGTCCCTAACTGCCTCTGTCCAACATGGTTAGTACGAGCTATTCAATCCTTGAAGACTTTCAATGCCCCTAACTGCCTCTGTCCAACATGGTTAGTACGAGCTATTCAATCCTTGAAGACTTTCAATGCCCCTAACTACTTCTGTCCTATATGGTTAGTACGAGCTATTCAATCCTCGAAGACTTTCAATGTCCCTAACTGCCTCTGTCCAACATGGTTAGTACAAGCTACTCAAACCTTGAAGACTTTCAATGCCCATAAAAGCCTCTGTCCAACATGGTTAGTACGAGCTACTCAATCATTGAAGACTTTCGATGTACCTAAAAGCCTCTGTCCAACATGGTTACTACGAGCTATTCAATCCTTGAAGACTTTCAATGTCCCTAAAAGCCTCTGTCCAACATGGTTAGTACGAGCTATTCAATCCTTGAAGACTTTCAATGTCCCTAACTGCCTCTGTCCAACATGGTTAGTACGAGCTACTCAAACCTTGAAGACTTTCAATGCCCCTACAAGACTCTGTCAAACATAGTTAGTATGAGCTACTGAATCCTTCAAGACTTTCAATGTCCCTAACTGCCTCTGTCCAACATGGTTAGTACGAACTACTCAATCCTTGAAGACTTTCAATGTCCCTAACTGCCTCTGTCCAACATGGTTAGTACGAGCTACTCAATCCTTGAAGACTTTCAATGGCCCTAACTGCCTCTGTCCAACATGGCTAGTACGAACAACTCAATCCTTGAAGACTTTCAATGTCCATAACTGCCTCTGTCCAACATGGTTAGTACGAGCTACTCAGAAGACTTTCAATGTCCCTAACTGCCACTGTCCAACATGGTTAGTACGAGCTACTAAATACTTGAAGACTTTCAATTTCCCTAACTGCCCCTGTGCAACATGGTTAGTACGAGCTACTCAATCCTTGAAGACTTTCAATGCCCCTAACTGCCTCTGTCCAACATGGTTAGTACGAGCTACTCAATCCTTGAAGACTTTCAATGCCCTGAAAACCCTCTGTCCAACATGGTTAGTACGACCTATTCAATCCTTGAAGACCTTCAATGCCCCTAACTGCCTCTGTCAAACATGGTTAGTACGAGCTACTCAATCCTTGAAGACTTTCAATGCCCCTAACTGCCTCTGTCCAACATGGTTAGTACGAGCTACTCAATCCTTGAAGACTTTCAATGCCCTGAAAACCCTCTGTCCAACATGGTTAGTACGACCTATTCAATCCTTGAAGACCTTCAATGCCCCTAACTGCCTCTGTCAAACATGGTTAGTACGAGCTACTCAATCCTTGAAGACTTTCAATGCCCCTAAGTGCCTATGTCCAACATGGTTAGTACGAGTTACTAAATCCTTGAAGACTTTCAATGCCCTGAAAACCCTCTGTCCAACATGGTTAGTACGACCTATTCAATCCTTGAAGACCTTCAATGCCCCTAACTGCCTCTGTCCAACATGGTTAGTACGAGCTACTCAATCCTTGAAGACCTTCAATGTCCCTAAAAGCCTTTGTCCAACATGGTTAGTACGAGCTATTCAATCCTTGAAGACTTTCAATGCCCCTAAAAGCCTCTGTCCATCATGGTTAGTACGAGCTAGTCAATCCTTGAAGACTATCAATATCCCTAACTGCCTCTGTCCAACATGGTTATTACAAACTTCAATCCTTGAAGACTTTCAATGCCCCTAACTGCCTCTCTCCAACATAGCTAGTAAGAACTACTCAATCCCTGATGACTTTCAATGTCCCTAACTGCCTCTGTCCAACAGGGATAGTACGAGCTACTCAATCCTTGAAGACTTTCAATGCCCCCTAAAAGACTCTGTCCAACATGGTTAGTACGAGTTACTCAATCCTTGAAGACTTTCAATGCCCGTAACTGCCTCTGTCCAACATGGTTAGTACGAACTACACAATCCTTGGAGACTTTCAATGCCCCTAACTGCCTCTGTCCAACATGGTTAGTACGAACTACACAATCCTTGGAGACTTTCAATGCCCCTAACTGCCTCTGTCCAACATGGTTAGTACGACCTACTCAATCCTTGAAGACTTTCAATGCCCCTAACTGCCTCGTTCCAACATGGTTAGTACGAACTACACAATCCTTGGAGACTTTCAATGCCCCTAACTGCCTCTGTCCAACATGGTTAGTACGACCTACTCAATCCTTGAAGACTTTCAATGCCCGTAACTGCCTCTGTCCAACATGGTTAGTACGAGCTACTCAATCCCTGATGACTTTCAATGTCCCTAACTGCCTCTGTCCAACAGGGATAGTACGAGCTACTCAATCCTTGAAGACTTTCAATGCCCCCTAAAAGACTCTGTCCAACATGGTTAGTACGAGTTACTCAATCCTTGAAGACTTTCAATGCCCGTAACTGCCTCTGTCCAACATGGTTAGTACGAGCTACTCAATCCTTGAAGACTTTCAATGCCCCTAACTGCCTCGTTCCAACATGGTTAGTACGAACTACACAATCCTTGGAGACTTTCAATGCCCCTAACTGCCTCTGTCCAACATGGTTAGTACGACCTACTCAATCCTTGAAGACTTTAAATGCCCCTAACTGCCTCTATCCAACATGGTTAGTACGAACTACACAATCCTTGAAGACTTTCAATGCCCCTAACTGCCTCTGTCCAACATGGTTAGTACGACCTACTCAATCCTTGAAGACTTTCAATGCCCCTAACTGCCTCTGACCAACATGCTTAGTACGAGCTACTCAATCCTTGAAGACTTTCAATGCCCCTAACTGCCTCTATCCAACATGGTTAATACGAACTACTTAATCCTTGAAGACTTTCAATGTCCATAACTGCCTCTGTCCAACATGGTTAGTACGACCTACTCAATCCTTGAAGACTTTCAATGCCCCTAACTGCCTCTGACCAACATGCTTAGTACGAGCTACTCAATCCTTGAAGACTTTCAATGCCCCTAACTGCCTCTATCCAACATGGTTAATACGAACTACTTAATCCTTGAAGACTTTCAATGCCCCTAACTGCCTCTGTTCAACATGGTTAATACGAACTACTCAAACCTTGAAGACTTTCAATGTCTCTAACTGCCTCTGACCAACATGCTTAGTACGAGCTACTCAATCCTTGAAGACTTTCAATGCCCCTAACTGCCTCTATCCAACATGGTTAATACGAACTACTTAATCCTTGAAGACTTTCAATGCCCCTAACTGCCTCTGTCCAACATGGTTAGTACGAACTATTCCATCCTTGAAGACTTTCAATGCCCCTAACTGCCTCTGTTCAACATGGTTAATACGAACTACTCAAACCTTGAAGACTTTCAATGTCTCTAACTGCCTCTGACCAACATGCTTAGTACGAGCTACTCAATCCTTGAAGACTTTCAATGCCCCTAACTGCCTCTATCCAACATGGTTAATACGAACTACTTAATCCTTGAAGACTTTCAATGCCCCTAACTGCCTCTGTCCAACATGGTTAGTACGAACTATTCCATCCTTGAAGACTTTCAATGCCCCTAACTGCCTCTGTTCAACATGGTTAATACGAACTACTCAAACCTTGAAGACTTTCAATGTCTCTAACTGCCTCTGTCCAACATGGTTAGTACGACCTACTCAATCCTTGAAGACTTTCAATGCCCCTAACTCCCTCTGTCCAACATGGTTAATACGAACTACTCAAACCTTGAAGACCTTCAATGTCTTTAACTGCCTCTGTCCAACATGGTTAGTACGAACTACTCAATCCCTGAAGAGACTGTTACTGTCTTTAACTGGAATTTTGTACAGGTACTCAAAATCTATCAGAGTTATTCGAAGAGCGAAGAAACAAGCCTTGGACGTATTGCAATGTGCGTGTTCGGGACGCTTCTATCGCAAGCACTGGACAGAAGGATCAACGCAGTCTCTACAGGAGTTTCGTCGAGGTTGCTGATCATCTCGTGGCTGGTCATCGCGTTCGTCATTGGGACGATCTACAAGGGAAATCTGATCGCTTCCATTCTCGCTCCCAGGTACCCTCCAAGACCGGAGACTGTCGACCAATTGGTGAAAGTTGTTGACAGGTGGGGACTTTTAACCTTTTTAATCTCATGTGATGTAACTTTTTTTAAGTATATACAATCTTAAATCTATCATTAATTTCGTTATTGTTTATATGTTTGAAGAATAATTCATCAGATTTATGTGATGTAACTGCTTTTAAATACAAAATATCGTAAAACTGTCATAATTTTATTATTGGTTATCGTTAGAGTTCTCTTGCTTGAGGGTATACTCGGCCACAGTATTCTATCTCGTTTCTCTTCCTCTTGTTTTGTTAAAGTTTTTATAGCTTATTTAGGAATTATTTATTTCACTGTTGTTAATGTTCTTAAAATATTTTAACTTTCCTTGTTTCTTTTCCTCACCGGGCTATTTTCCCTGTTGGGTCCCTATGGCTAGCATCCTGCTTTTCCAACTAGCGTTGTAGCTTACCAAGTAATAATAATAATAATAATAATAATAATAATAATAATAATAATAATAATAATAATAAATACAATAATAACAATAATAATAATAATAATAAAAAATAATAAATATAATAATAACAACAATAAATATACTACTACTACTACTACTACTACTACTATTACTACTACTACTAATAATAATAATAATAACCTCCCCAGGGTGACCATGCCGTCTTTTGGGAGCGCAATGCGTGATATTCTGATGGAGTCTTCAGCGGAATCCAGAAAGGCCTTAGGACACATGATGGAATTAGGCTACGACATTACAGATGGAATCGAACTGACGATGAAATACGGGTTAGATGGAGAGAGTTGGGATTGATGTCATTTTAATGAGACATAAATGTATTATTAATATTATTAATATTATTATTTTTAGTATTGATATTATTTTTGTTGTTGTTATTATTATTATTATTATTATTATTATTATTATTATTATTATTATTATTATTATTATTATTATTATTATTTTGGTAGGAGACCCTCCTTCAAATAGGTGGAGTTGAATACTATGGCTGCATCGGCAGAATTCAATTTTTTGTCCAATTTCTTAATTCTACGGACAATTCTCTTTCCAGGGTTGCTACATTCAGCTAGCAAGTGGCGAAGGTCATCAGGTGGGTGAAGGATACAATTCAGGTTAAGGCTGGATGTAATTAAAACAAGTACAAGTAATACTCGAAAATTACGACAGGTAAAGTCAGGAGTGGATTGCGACGCGTTTCGGAACTGCTTGCTCTGTCTTCAGGCGAGAAGTGAGGCTCTGGCTGAATCTGGGTCCTTATATATCCCAGCTCTGGTTCGTAGAGAGGGGCCTCGATTTTTGATTGGTCAATCGGAGGTTGTAGGCTCGGGTGGCAGATGTACGACGAGCTTGGCTCTGCCTCCCAGGCTGAGAGGTAGGAAGGAATTCTGAATCCTGATTGGTCAAGACGCTCGCCAAGCCAGCCATAAAGTCAGGCAGTCTCCTCTCTCGCTCAGTGGACTGGGCTGAGAGAGGTATCCGAGCTCCCTGATTGGCTGAGACGCGCGCAGAGACGGGCTCAAAGTCAGGCAGCCCATTCCTACGCTCAGCAGACTGGAATTCCGGACCATGTTCGCCGCCAAAATCAGCATTTGGCCAGACAAGATCTTCATTTGTGGGGCTGTCAGGATCGGGGTTGTCATCGTTCTGGGGGTCTTGATCTTGGTTCCTAGCATTGGTACGTCGACAGGATGGTAGAAGGAACATCTCTTGGATCGTATTCAACGCTGGTTTCTCGTTCTGGATTAACAGAGCTTCCAATATTCGTAGGCGCCTGCTGTACAGGGCGCTGCCGATAACTTTGGTAAAGGCGACAATGTCTGCCCGGCTAATTTGGGTGTTATGTCGCTGTAGAGCATGATTTCTTATGGCTCCTTGCTGGACGTGGCATGAAATTTTCTTCAAAAATTTCATAGTAGTCATACCTATGTATTTGCCGGGGCATCCTCGGACTGGGCATTGGTAAGAGTAGACTACATTTGTGTTCTTCAGAGGATTGTTCTCAGGGGGCGCTGGAGTGTTTCTCATGATCAAGCTGCGGGTTTTTTCAGTCTGGTAATAGATGATGAGTTTCACTTTTGTGGTCTCATCAGTGGGTGACATGTTGTAAGTGATGATGTCTTTAATGGCCTTCTCATCCCGCTGATACTCTGCGTGCATGAGGCCTTTGTAGTAAAGATTGATGTCTTTAGATCCGTTAGTGGGGTTGTCGGACTTATCTCTAGTGCTGTCGGACTCCTAGCTGGCGTTGAATACGACCCAAGAGATGTTCCTTCTACCATCCTGTCGACGTACCAATGCTAGGAACCAAGAACAAGACCCCCAGAACGATGACAACCCCGATCCTCACACCCCCACAAATGGAGAAATCATCTGGCCAAATGCCAATATTGGCGGCGAACATGGTCCGGAATTCCAGTCTGCTAAGCGTAGGAATGGGCTGCCTGACTTTGAGCCCGTCTCTGCGCGCGTCTCAGCCAATCAGGGAGCTCGGATACCTCTCTCAGCCCAGTCCACTGAGCGAGAGAGGAGACTGCCTGACTTTATGGCTGGCTTGGCAAGCGTCTTGACCAAACAGGATTCAGAATTCCTTCCTACCTCTCAGCCTGGGAGGCAGAGCCAAGCTCGTCGTACATCTGCCACCCGAGCCTACAACCTCCGATCGACCAATCAAAATTCAAGGCCCCTCTCTACGAACCAGAGCCGGGATATATAAGGATCCAGATTCAGCCAGAGCCTCACTTCTCGCCTGAAGACAGAGCAAGCAGTTCCGAAACGCGTTGCAATCCACTCCTGACTTTACCTGTTGTAATTTTTGAGTATTACTTGTACTTGTATTAATTACATCCTGCCTTAACCTAAATAGTATCCTTCACCCACCTGATGACCATCGCCACCTTGCTAGCTGAATGTAGCAACCCTGAAAAGAGAATTGTCCGTAGAATTGAGAAATTGGACAAAAAATTGAATTCTGCAGATGCAGCCATAGTATTCAACACCACCTATTATTATTATTATCATTATTATTGTCGTTGTTATTATTATTATTATTATTATTATTATTATTATTATTATTATTATTATTATTGTCTTTAATGGAAAGTTTGAAAGAAATGAAGCAATTAATTCCGATGTGATTAAAAATATATGATGAAAATAATTAAGATTTAATGTAATTTTAATGAAACCAAAATTTATGGTTTAAACGGAAAGCATTGATAGATCTGAGCGTTGTTTTTTTCTTAACGAGAATTTGAATATGAATAAGTAATTAATTCAGATGTTAATTGCTTAAATTTCTCAGGTAAACATTATTTACTTACTTACTTTGATGGCTGCTTTTCCGGTCCCATACAGCTGGAGAACCCAACTCTCTACAGGACCTCCACTGTCCTTTTACATTGTTCGTTCAGAGTAATTTAACGTTTCATGTCACGTATTGTTCATTTACTGTTAAATCGTCACTGTTGTAAGACTGTTTAAATAAGAAAGTCTTCAGTTTCCTCTGTAAAGCCTAAATGTCTTCAATCATTCGAATGGTTTGTGGGAGCTTATTACATAGTCTCAGGGCCGCATGTTTAAAGGCTCTAGAAATGATGGATGATAATTAATGTATTATCTCAGTGCTGCTTTTGATACAGTTGTGCATGAACAGCTATTAGATGATCTACGGTTCATCGGCGTTGAAGATCAAGCTTTCGAATACCTAAAAGACTACTTAGTTGGTAGAAATTACTGTGTACAAATTGGAAACTCTTATTCATCATATGAACCCTTAAACTGAGAGGTACCCCAGGGGAGTGTACTTGGCCCAATCTTATTCTGCATCTACACTATTGGTCTATCGAAAATACTACAAGGGCATGGCGTGAAGTTCAAACTATTTGCAGATGACACACAATTTTACTTCTCCATAAATGATATAGATGACACTACTGAAACTCTAAACTGAATCCTTGATAGTGTTAGAGAACTAAAATTGAATGTGAACAAAACTGAATTCATGGTGGTGGGTAAGATAAACAGCGTGAGCAACTTGGGTGATATTCAAATGAACATAAATAATGATTTGGTGCAAGTATCTAGTAAAGTTCGAGATCTAGGTGCATTTCTTGACTGTAACCTGTCACTGAAGGCCCAAATAAATAATGTAATAAAAACTGCTGGTTATCATCTAAGAAATATTGTGTTCATAAAAAAGTACCTGGACGAAAATTCTGTAAAGAAACTTGTGATAAACTGTGTTATTACCAGGATTGACTAGTGCAACTCTATCTACTACAATTTACCAAAAGTGCAACTTGAGAAATTATAAAACATAATAAACAGAGGAGCAAGACTGATAAAAGGTGTCCCACCTAAAGAAAGGATCACCCCTATACTAATCGATATACTCTGGCTGCCGATTAAAGCGAGAATTGAATTTAAAATATGTACAATAACGAACCAAGTTATCAGAACCGGTCGTCCAAAATACTTAAGAGAATTGCTACATATTGCGCAGCCAACAAATCGTGTCGACACGAGAATAATTAAAGATGGCTTCAAACCGTTGGAACCTAGATATATGTCTACTTTAGGCTCTAGAGCCTTTAAATATGCGGCCCCGAGACTATATAATAAGCTCCCACGAAACATTCGGACGATTGAAAACATTAAGGCTTTCAAGAGGAAACTGAAGACTTTCTAATTTTAAAAATCTTACAACAGTGACGATTTAACAGTAAATGAACAATACGTGATATGAAATGTTGAATTACTCTGAACAAACAAGGAAAAAAAAAATATGGAGGTCCTGTAGAGAGTGGGGTTCTCCTGCCGTATGGGACCGGAAAAGCAGCCATCAAAGTAAAGTAAGTAAATTTATCAAATTTAATTCCCTGCAACTTTTTTTTCTTAATAAATCCCTGACTTGCTTTATCAAGATATCCTCATTTGGACTCCTTGCGGTACCTTCAACACCAGCTGGCTCTTCATTACACCGAGGCCGATGGTACATCGTCATTCTACATAGGCCGCGAGGGACTGATGTCTACCCCAAATGCTTGGCCAATGCCCCCTGACGCTCCGTTTAGGGAATTGTTCAATTTCGTCATCTCGACACTTATAGAGGTAGGCCTACTCTCCCCCCCCCCGTTATCCCTACATTAAGGGGTCGGTTGCCGGATGCACCCTCTCCAGTGCCTTCTTTCAAAGTCATCCTTCCAACAAACTTCTCTACTGCCTCTCTTCTTTCTTACTGTAATCCGTACTTTAAGGGGTCGGTCACCTGATGCACCCATTCCAATACCTTCTATCAAAGGCATCCTCTTCCAACAAATCTCTCCTCTCCATATCATCCTTCACCTTATCTCGTTATCAAATTCTCTCCCTCTCCTCTCTATTACTGTTATCCGTACATTAAGGGGTCGGTTACCTGATGCACCCTCTCCAGTGCCCACTATCAAAGGCATCCTCTTCCACCACACCTCTCCTCTCCATATCATCCTTCACCTTATCTCGTTATCAAATTCTCTCCCTCTCCTCTCTATTACTGTTATCCGTACAATAAGGGGCCGGTTGTCTGATGCGCCCTCTCCAGTGCCTTCTATCAAAAGCATCCTCTTCCACAAAACCTCTTCTCTCCATGTCATCCTTCACCTTATCTCGTTATCTAATTCTCAGCCTCTCTTCTTTCTTACTGTTATCCGTACATTAAGAAGTCGGTTGTCTACATGCACCCTCTCTAATGCCTTCTATCAAAGTCATCCTCTTCCACCAAACCTCTTCTCTCCATGTCATCCTTCACCTTATCTCACCCTCTAATTCCTCTCCATCTTCTCCACTTAACAGGTTCCTCCTAAGCCCTCCTCACTCCCTCCCCACCATCCATCCTCAACACGAGCCCCACACCATCCCATTCGTAACACCTTCATCATCTCTCTAATCTTTACTACGCCTGCCATTCTTCTTATTACATCCTTTTCCAATTTTTCAAGCAGTGATAGAGGCACGGGGTGGGCTAAAGTAGAGTCGGGTGGACTTGGTGGGATTTATGCATGCTCTTTTCTAAATTTTGTAAAGAGAAACTATGTGATTTTGAAAATTATAGAAATATGATTAATATGTGGAATTATACAAGGTCAATTATGGAGTTAGGTGAGCTATTATTAGCAATATTTTCTTAAAATTGATAATTATAGAATCCATGTTAAGTTGAATTTTTGTCCCATGAGAATAACATCATATCCCCGTCCACTTGAGGTTCTTTCAAAATGCCAATGTAGGAATACAGACGCTAGCGTAATGAGATCCTACCCTTCCTCCGAGACGAGATATCCTATCTTAGGACCCCTTTTATGGGGAAATCACCCAACTAATGAGATCTAATCTCCTTAATTAAACCTGATGCTTCAGGAAGAAAACAGATCTTTTTTTAATAGGATTTAATCCCCTGGTGAATACCAAAGCCTAAATTGATACGGATTCTTTATTATTATTATTATTATTATTATTATCATTATTATTATTATTATTAGTAGTAGTAGTAGTAGTAGTAGTAACTAAGCTACAATCCTAGTGGGAAAACCAAGATGCTATAAACCCAAGGACTCCAATAGGGAAAAATAGCCCAGTGAGGAAATGAGAGAAAGTACAACCCTAGTTGGAAAAGCAAGATGCTATAAGCCCAAGAGCTCCAATAGGGAAAAACAGGCCAGTGAGGAAAGGAGATAAAGAATAACCCTAGTTGGAAAAGCAATATGCTATAAGCCAAAGAGTTCCAATAGGGAAAAATAGCTCAGTGAGGAAAGGAAATGAAGAAATAAATATGAGAAAAACCGTAACATCAAAACAGATATGTTGTCAACATGGAGGTCTTGTTAATAAGATACTAACGAAGAAATTCCATTAATGAGGTCTAATTTGTGCAGCATAACTATGTTGTCAACATGGAGGTTAATGGTAGGGACAAAAGATAACAACAACAACAACAACAACAACAACAACAAAAACAAGGATAAAGGCCACAGACATGTATTTATTCATGTCTGGGGTTAGGCCAGTTTTCATAACCACGCTGGCCATTGATGATGATGGGACTCGCTCATAGCAAACCAACCTAGTATGGGGGCTCAGACTAGATTTTTATAATATTTACTTATCAATTATTAATTATTTTTATTTATCTTTGTTCTTTTTATTTCAGGGAGGAATATACAACAAATGGATGAACGATTGGATAGACAACGCAAAGAAAACGGGCCAACGAATGAAGCGAAGGCAAATGATAGAGTCTCAGTTGACTTCCGAAGAATCAACCAATAGGATGACGACCTCAAAGCAAGATGGTTCCCCATTGGCTCTGACCACTGTTCACTTCCAGGGTCCTCTGATGCTCTGG
This sequence comes from Palaemon carinicauda, assembly GCF_036898095.1. Classification (NCBI taxonomy): domain Eukaryota; kingdom Metazoa; phylum Arthropoda; class Malacostraca; order Decapoda; family Palaemonidae; genus Palaemon; species Palaemon carinicauda. The sequence goes on from NC_090754.1 coordinate 53,554,465, forward strand.
GGCATAGGACTCTTTGTGTCAGGATTGGCTTTTACGTGGGAGTATTTTGTCCTTTATTATATGACTGAGGTTTAATTTTTTGATTTATCAAAGTGGGGCTTAATTGAACGAAAATAAAGTAATAATGAGTTTGTTTTGTTTGCTATTACCTTAGCCTAGAAAATAATAGGGGTTAAGTTGAAAGGTAAAGTACACAGAACAGTTGTGAGACCGGCAATGATGTATGGAGCGGAGACGTGGTCAATAAAGAAGACAGAAGAGAAGAAGATGGATGTGGCAGAGATGAGAATGTTGAGATGGATGTGTCGGGTGACAAGAAGAGGTAAGATACGGAATGGGGTAATTAGGGGTACCACAGGAGTTAGAAAACGTAGTAAGTTAAAACCACGCTTTAAAAAGATTTCATTACTTAAATTTAAATACTGATAACTCAAATGGTCGAAAAAACTATTGCTTTGATTAAAATTTACACAAATAAATATCTTTGTGTCGTGTGGCAGCGTCAAGAAATGGCTACAAGGAAATTAAAACCGTTTTCTCTAAAGCTGTAAACATTCGAAGAAAACGTTATTTCATGGGTTACTTCACAAAATTGGAACAGCTTTTTTTCTAGTTGGAAAGATTGCCATAATAATCATGATTTGGCTGTTAATAGTTACGATATATAAGAGGAAATTCCATTTTCAAATAGAAGCTGTTTTTATGTTGCATGCAATACTTTTATTTTGCTTTTATCTTTTAGGATATATGCCAGTAATATAGTATGATAATAATAAATGCATATTCTTAATGTTTCCTATAACCTATTATTTAGTGTTTTGTTCAAAGTTCCTGCGACAATAAACTTTCGTAAAACCTACAAAGATTTCTTGGAGTGTGAGTGTTCAGCATGAACAAAAAGGAGTGTGAGTGTTCAGCATGAACAAAAAACTAAATAAAGTTTATCTCAACGCTTGCAACTGATTTTAAATTCGAGGCATTGTTGACAGCAAATTTCCCATAGGGAAACATTCGATGAAATTTAATAAATACTGGCATGTTGATTACGTCAGGATTTTGAGGGTAAGTTAGAAATTTGAATATAGCTTCCAGAGTTATACCAAAGTTTCCTTAAAAAAAAAAAAAAAAAAAAAAAAATTTGCATTGAGATTTTATCCATTAAATAATTTTATATGGTTCATGAATATTCCCAAGATATTAGATAATGAACAACAACAACAACAACAACAACAACAACAACCGTTTCTATTCCACTGCAGGACAAATACCTCAGACATGTCCTTATTCATGTCTGGGGTTTGGCCAGTTTTCACCACCACGCTGGCCACTGAGGATTAGTGATGGCGGGAAATTTTCGTCTGACCGCTCATAACAAACCAACCTAGTATGGGTGGCCCTGACTAGTGCAGCTTTTCACCACGTTAAGGTATCCCTATTCAAATATGTTTCGCTAAACCTGAAGCCTAAATAGAATATGAAAAAATTTACCCCTTAATAAAAATATAACATCTTTTCCACGAGTCATTAAGGAACACTTCAATAAGAATCCAGTTATAACTAAAGGGGCACTCAGTAGAGCGCAGACCTCTGCCAATGCAGCATATTTCTTGACCTTTTACTCGACCGTGATCTTTGACCTTATGTATTAATTGGCGTGGATTTTCATACACTCAAATATGAACCAAGTTTGAAGTCTGTGACAACGATGTCCAAACTTATGACTCATTACGTGAATTGGACATTTTGCTTGACCGTGAACTTGACCTTTGACCTTAACATGTAACTATTGGTGTGGATTTTCATACACTCCCATATGAACCAAGTTTGAAGTCTGACAACGATGTCCAAACTTATGACTGATTACATAATTGGACATTTTACTTGACCGTGACCATAACCTTGACCTTCCAAAATTTAATCATTAGCAGATTTTTACATAACAGTTAATCCATGCAAGTTTCATTACGATTAAAATTGTGGCCAGGAAGCTGTTCACAAACACACACACACACACACACACACACAAACATGGGATAAAACATAACCATCTAGCTGGGGTTCAATATGAGCGATTTAAACCATTCATTAAATGGAAGAAAATTACAGATTTATTTAACCTCGGAAGAGATATTTAAATGAGTTTCCCGTTCTCAAAGCCATTATTAATGTACCTTATAGGTAAACCTAGATAATCTATGATACGTAGTTCAGTTTATGTAAATGATTTGTGTTTAAAATAAGCTTATGCAAATTAGTTGTGTTCAAAATAACTTTGTAAATTATTTGTCCCTAAAATAGGTAAGTTTAAAGAACTATCTGAGTGTGACAGTGAGTTTCTCGGAAAAGCGTATTAGGGAGTATAAAATAAAAACGTTAAAATCCTCTCTCTCTCTCTCTCTCTCTCTCTCTCTCTCTCTCTCTCTCTCTCTCTCTCTCTCTCTCTCTCTCTCTCTCTCTCGTGAGAACAGCTTTTGCAACGTGGATTTATACCTAACAGTCTCTCTCTCTCTCTCTCTCTCTCTCTCACTCTCTCTCTCTCTCTCTCTGCTGTGAGAACAGCTATTGCAACGTTATTTTATAACTTACAGTCTCTCTCTCTCTCTCTCTCTCTCTCTCTCTCTCTCTCTCTCTCTCTCTCTCTCTCTCTCTCTCTCTCCTCTCTCTCTCTGAGAACAGCTTTTGCAACGTGGATTATACCTAACAGTCTCTCTCTCTCTCTCTCTCTCTCTCTCTCTCTCTCT
>NC_090754.1:53562205-53564726 GCF_036898095.1 Palaemon carinicauda
ATAATAATAATAATAATAATAATAATAATAATGGTGATGATGATGATGATGATGATGATGACAATAATAATAATAATAATAATAATAATAATAATAATAATAATAATAATAATAACAATGATAAAAATAATAACAATAATAATAATAATAATAATAATAATAATAATAATAATAATAATAATTATTATTATTATAATAATAATAATATGAAGCTAAGGTTTGCACAAATCCGATTTATCCTTTCAAAGATATTCCAAATTCAGCTTCAAGATCTCTTACCATTTAACATTCAATAAAAAAAACAATGACATCTCATTATGTAATTTCATTATCCCTCCTGGCTTTCAATTTCACGTGTTTTATAATACGATTAACGAACACATTCATTTCATTATCCAACTTATCTTACTCATTAAGCAGCATTAATTAATGCAGACGAGGAAAAACTTTGGGGTCATTCTTAGACGATTGTCCAGAGAGCGAGGTTCAGATGTTATTATTATTATTATTATTATTATTATTCATTATTGTTATTATTATTATTATTATTATTATTATTATTATTATGTTTTTTTTGTTATAATAATAATAATAATTATTATTATTATTATTATTATTATTATTATTATTATTATTATTATTATTATTATTATTATTATCATAATTTTTATTATTATCATTATTACTATTATTATTATTATTATCATAATTATTATTATTATTGTTATTATTATAATCATTATTATTATAATTATATTATCATTATTATTATTATTATTGTTACTATTATCATTATTATTATTATCATTATTACTATTATTATTATTATTATTATTATTATTATCATAATTATCATTATTATTATTATCATTATTATTATTATCATTATTATTATTATTATTATTATTATTATCATTATTATTATTATTATTACTATTATTATTATTATTATTAATATTATTATTATTATTACTTGCTAAGCTACAATCCTAGTTGGAAAAGCAGGATGTTATACGCTTAAGGGCTGCAACAGGAAAAATAGCCCAATGAGGAAAGGAGATAAGGAAATATATAAACTACAATCGAGGTAACGAACAAATAAAATAAAATGTTTTTAAAACAGGAACAACATTAAAATAAATCTTTTGCATGCAAACTATAAAAAACTTGAAAAAACAAGAGGAAGAGAAATAAGGTAAAATATCAGCTGAAAAAGGATACTGGTTTTGCCAATTGGTTTTTTGGTGTGGAATAAAAATAAGTGATTTAATTAATTTATTCAGTAATAAAGGGATTTAAATGAAGGATTTTCGTAATGTCATATTATTTTTGATGATGATATGCATAACTATAAGAGAGATTACTCAAGTGCCATATGTGGATGAAATCATGGTGAGGGGTAGCTGGAGATGGTTTGGGCGTGCTCTTCGCACTCCCAGAGTTTAGTTCACCAAACGTTCAGCTGGGCTCCACGAGGCACTAGAAGAGCTGGAAGACCCAGGCCTACATGGCTGAGGACTATGAAGCGTGAAGTAGATGATGAATGGAGAAGTGTTGATTTAAAAGCTCAAGATAGAGACGATTGGCGAAATCTAGCTGAGGCCCTTTGCGTCAATAGGCGTAAGAAGGTATGATGATGATTTTGATGGTATGCACATGTTTGGGGAAATACTTGAGAATTAACTTTTTTGAAAATTTGGAATATTTTTTTCAGTTCATCGTGAAATTTTTGACACGAGATATTAAAAACATAATGAAATAAGTCATATATTCAAAGAATTATTTCGGTAAATTGGAGAGAAATATTTAATAAAAAAAAACCTTTTAAATTCATTGTATTGATGTTGACAAGAGACATATATTAAAAAGATGAAATAAGTTATATTATCAAAGAAATAAATTGGTAAATTTGAGAGAGAAATTAAAAAAAAAAATAATTCAAATTCATCATAATGTTGTTGACACGAGACATTAAAAAAAAAAAAGAATGAAATATAATATTATCAGAGAAATAATTCGGTAAAATTGAGAGAAATATTTTTTTTTTTTAAATTTAAACTTATTATAATGTTATTAACACGACACAGATTAAAAAGAAATAAATAAGTAACATATTAGAAAAATATTCGGTAGTTTTGCATAGAGATAAAATCACATTTATGGTATAAGAGATTACGAAATATATTACTGATATTACGAATGAAAGGCAAACCTTTACTCGGTTCATTTCATCCACAGATTAAACCAATGTCATCTAATTAATCCCCTCTCTCTCTCTCTCTCTCTCTCTCTCTCTCTCTCCTTCGATGTCAGGATGCCAGAGAACTTCAAATATCTCTCTCTCTCTCTCTCTCTCTCTCTCTCCCCTTCGATGTCAGGATGCCAGAGAACTTTAAATCTCTCTCCCCCCTCTCTCTCTCTCTCTCTCTCTCTCTCTCTCTCCTTCGATGTCAGGATGCCAGAGAACTTCAAATCAATCTCTCTCTCTCTCTCTCTCTCTCTCTCTCTCTCTTCCTTCGAT
>NC_090754.1:53575226-53582726 GCF_036898095.1 Palaemon carinicauda
CCTTTATTTCACGTGTGGAGTTTCTAGGCCTCTGGAGAGAGTACAATTTCCCTTTTTTTGCATTTAAGAGTGATGATCAGTGAACTACGTCAGTAAAGTTATTAACAGGGTGTTTGTGCCCTGCGCGATAGTGCTCCTTATCCTCCCCTGTTGATCTTTTAGGAACTGACGTCGGGAGACTTTCCTGGACAAACGAGTTCCCACTCTACACTTGAAAAATCTCCACATACAATGTATAGCTACCAAACGTCTCCAACTTCACTTGAAATATAGGAATTAATCAAGACAACACAACCATCTACAGTTGGTATAAAACCACATGTATCCCTAAAATATATATTAGAAACGACAACTTACGCTATCTCCAGCAAGTGCATCAGAAACGTCAACGTATTCCTTTACCTCTTCCATCTGCAGTATGTATGGTGGGACTGTCAACGTTTCGACTCTTCCTTACGAACCCTATTGGGTAGAAAAGAGAACGGAAGGCGGTGGAGACGTGTTGTATTCCGGTACGGATAGACTCTTGCTCGAGGCAATGGCTTCGTTTCTCAACTTCTCAATCTACGTTCTGCCTGTGAAGTCTTGGGAGGAAGTAAGTTGCTGTTGATAAGTGTTTTTCTACCGTTAAAGTAAGTGTTTATGTATTCTAGATTTATCAGGAACCTCTCTGAAAACTATTCAGGAAGTAGGTCTAGTTCAGTTCTGTTCTTTGATGTTTCACGTAGGCCTATCAGGTAAGGACGTTAGATTCATCTTCACATCCAGTGAAAATCTAATCTCAACGTCTAGAATTTCAAGATGTAAATTAACAAATAAAGAAAGTTTACTAAAAAATAATCATGGATATAAAATAGAACAATACAAGTCAAAACACAGATAATCAGCCATTCTATTGTATTCATGAATTCTTAGCCGAGAAAGTGGCAGAATTAGGCCAGTCATGCATTGGAAAATCTATTGAGTTATCATGCATGTAGTTACTGAGGTATCGTACATGCAGTTAGCGAGTTATCGTACATGCAGTTACTCTATTTACTAATGAATTGGCAATGAGAGCATTGCAAATGAAGACCTGCCAGAATACAATCAACAAATTTCTATTTTGTACCTTTATAGCTTCCTACTTTTCCAACTAGGGTTGTAGCTTAGCAAGTAGTAATAATAATAATAATAATAATAATAATAATAATAATAATAACAGGTACTGCAAACCGTAGCAAATCGCTCCGCCTGGGTGGTCCCGATAATTCATGTGGTCACACCAGCGAGGTTGACTTACCTCGATTTCACCCGGACATACGAACACGACGTCAATTTGGCCTTTGTTATGGTGAAACCGGTCATAGAACTCAAGTGGCAGAGCCTTTATTATCCGCTGACCGATGAAGTATGGCTTCTCATCTTGGGAACAGTTTTAGTAGTGTCTCTCAGTCTATTCGAGGTACGTCTTGGATTCCATGTCTCCTCATACCTTTTTTTTTAATATATCTAACTTGAAAGTTGACTAAGCATTAATTTTCTAAATTTATAAATATATGAAAGTATAAAATTATTCAAATATTGATTATACACATGTACAGTTGAACGCAGGAATTCCTGACAGAGCTCTCTTTGAAGGAGTGCATCCTGTCACCTCAGCCCTCTCTCCCTACACTGTTTGGGTATTCGCCGCGCAGTAATGGTGTGACAGGGTGCATGTCCTTTGAGTGAGGTGTGCTAAAATATTTCTTTGGCCAACATGGTTAGTACGAACTACTCAATCCTTGAGGACTTTCAATACTCCTAAAAGCCTCTGTCCAACACGGTTAGTACGAGCTACTCAATCACTGAAGACTTTCAATGCCCCTAAAAGCCTCTGTCCAACATGGTTAGTAAGAGCTACACAATCCTTGAAAACTTTCAATGCCCCTAACTGCCTCTGACCAACATGGTTAGTACGAGCTACTCAATTCTTGAAGACTTTCCATGTCTCTAACTGCCTCTCTCCAACATGGTTAGTAAGAGTTACTCAATCCTTGAAGACTTTCAATGCCTCTAAAAGCCTCTGTCCAACATGGTTAGTACGAACTACTCCATCCCTGAAGACTTTCAATGCCCCTAAAAGCCTCTGTCCAACACGGTTAGTACGAACTACTTAATCCCTGAAGAGGCTTTTACTGTCTGTAACTGGAATTTTGTACAGGTACTCAAAATCTGTCAGAGTTACTCGAGGAGCGAAGAAACAAGCCTTGGACGTATCGCAATGTGCGTGTTTGGGACGCTTCTATCGCAAACACTGGACAGAAGGATCGACGCAGTCTCTAGAGGAGTTTCGTCGAGGTTCCTGATCATCTCGTGGCTGGTGAGCGCGTTTGTCATCGGGACGATCTACAAGGGAAATCTGATCGCTTCCATACTAGCTCCCAGGTACCCTCCAAGACCGGAGACTCCAGACCAATTGGTGAAAGTTGTTGACAGGTGGGGCCATTTAACCATTTAATCTCAGGTGATGTAACTGTCTTTAAGTATATAAAATCGTAAAACTATCATTAATTTTCTTTTAGTGTTTATATGTTTGAAGAATAATCTATAGATTTATTGGATGTAAATGTTCTCAAATATGAAAAAATCTTAAAACTATCATTAATATTGTTATTGCTTATATTATTAATTTTGTTAGTTTTTCCCCTAATAATAATAATAACAATAATAAATAAATAAATAAATAAATAAATAAATAATCCTCTCCAGGGTGACAATGCCGTCCTTTGAACCCACATTACGTAATATGCTGAGGGAGTCTTCAGCGGAGTCCCGAAGGGCCTTGGGGAACATGATGGAATTAGGCTACGAGACTAAAGAAGGACTCGAACTGACGCTGAAATACAGGTTAGATGGAAAGAGAATGTTGAGATTTAATGTCATTTTAATGAAACGAAAATGTATGATGGAGAGAATTGAGATTTGATGTGACTTTAATGAAACGAAAATGTATGATGGAGAGAATTGAGATTTGATGTGACTTTAATGAGACAAAAATGTATGATGAAGAGAATTGAGATTTGGTGTGACTTTAATGAAATGAAAATGTATGATGAAGAGAATTGAGATTTGTTGTGATTTTAATGAAATGAAAATGTATGAAGAAGAGAAATGAGATTTGGTGTGACTTTAATGAAACAAAAATGTATGATGAAGAGAATTGAGATTTGGTGTGACTTTAATGAAACAAAAATGTATGATGAAGAGAATTGAGATTTGATGTTATTTTAATGAAAAATGTATGGTGTAAATTAAAAGAATTGGCAGATCTGAACGTTGTTTTTTAGGGAAAGTTTGAATATGAAGAATTAATTCCGATGTGAATTACTTGAATTTCGCGGGAATACTTCGTGAAAAATGAATAGTCTTGTGTAGATTAAACGACGTATGAAAATACTAACGTTATTTATCCAAACAAAAGTTACTTGTTATGGTTTAACTTTGGGTACAGCGTGACTCATCACTTTTTTATATAAAAAATTAAATATTTTAGTTTCACGGAGCAAAGCAATGTCATGAAATCAAAGTGAAGGATCTAAAATACATATTTCCTGAAGATGAATCCTTCCTCTTTTGGGAGATGGAAAATAGTAAAACGTATAACTTGATTTCAGTTAATCCACTGAATGGACGCACTAATAAAGCAATGGCTCCAACGAGCAGTACTGCTCATGACATGTATGCAACTTCCTCCTTTCAGTAGGATTGAAAACGACTTATTAACAAATATCTGTAATGTCTTAATTTGGAATTACACTAGGCTTTTTTTCACCAGCAGCGAGCCGTTGCTGCCAAAAATGAGAAACAGGGAGCATTTCGCTCGAGATATTGGCTTCCCGACTGGATGGGAAGCAGCGAGAACAAACCGCGAGCATGACTTCGAATGTAAACTCAAAAAGATGGCAGCTACAAATATGACGTGCTTTTGCTTGGCAATCTTGGGTCTAACGAGCATGAAGAGATGATGAATATCTGCTTTGTTTATCCTATGGTAGTTGTAGAAGTCTTAAATTCACATAATATTCCCAGAATACATATTACTGTAACAGTTAGAACATTTCAGGGCGCCATGATGATGATGTCAGCTGATCGGTTTTATTTACACTTTTCTTTCCTATTTGCTCCTCGAACCGCGAGTTTATAGTGCGAGTCTACAACACTTAAGCTTGCGAGTATCGGCTGGAGGTTGGTGAAAACCTAGGGCAAGAAATGTCTAGTGTGATTCCAGCATTATATGTTATTCATAATGCTGAAATTTATCAAATATAAAATCCTGCAACTTTTTTTTATTATAAATCCCTGACTTGTTTTATCAAGATACCCTCACGTGGACTCCTTGCGGTACCTTCAACACCAGCTGGCTCTTCATTACACCGAGGCAGATGGTACTTCGTCATTCTACATAGGCCGCGAGGGACTGGTATCTCCCCCACTTGCTTGGCCAGTGCTACCTGACGCTCCGTTCAAGGAATTGTTCAATTACGTCATCTCGGTACTTATAGAGGTACTCTCTTTTTTATTTTTTTTCCTCACCGTTATCCCTACATTTAGGGGTCAGTTGTCTGATGCACCCTCTCCACTGCCTTTTATCAAAGGCATCACCTTCCAAGAAACCTCTTGTCTCCATGTCATCCTTCACCTTACCTCGTTATCTAATTCTTTCCCTCTCTTTCTTACTGTTATCCCTACATTAAGGGGTCAGTTTTCTGGTGCACCCCTACCAGTGCCTTCTATCAAAGGCATCCTCTTTCACCAAACCTCTTCTCTCCATGTCATCCTTCACCTTATCTCACCCTCTAATTCTCTACCTTCCTCTCCATCTTCCCCCCCTAACAGTTTCCTCCTAATCCCTCCTCACTCCCTCCCCACCATCCATCCTCAATAAGACCCCACACCATCTCATTCGTAACACCCTCATCATCTCTAGAATCTTAATACGCCTGCCATTCTTCTTATTACATCCTTTTCCAAGGTTTCAAGCAGTGATAGACGCACGGGGTGGGCTGAAGTAGAGTAGGGTGGACTTGGTGGAATTTGTGCATGCTCTTTTCTAAATTATGTAAATAGAAACTATGTGATTTTGAAAATTATAGAAATATGATTAATATATGAAATTATACAAGGCCAATTTTCTTGAAATTGATAATTATAGAATCCATGTTAAATTGAATTTTTATCCCATGAGAATAACATCATATCCCCGTCCACTTGAGGTTCTTTCAAAATGCCAATGTAGGAATACAGACGCAGCGTAATGAGATCTTACACTTCCTCCGAGACGAGATATCCTATCTTAGGACCCCTTTTATGGGGAAATCACCCAACTAATGAGATCTAATCTCCTTAATTAAACCTGATGCTCCAGGAAGAAAACAGATCCTTTTTTAATAGGATTTAATCCCCTGGTGAATAACAAAGCCTTCATTGATACGAATTCTTTATTATTATTATTATTATTATTATTATTATTATTATTATTATTATTATTATTATTATTACAGTGGTACCTCTACATACGAATTTAATCCGTTCCAGAACCAACTTCGGATGTAGAAAATGTTCGGATGTCGAAACGAATTTTCCCATAAGAATACATTGAAATAGGATTAATCCGTGGTTGAGCCCAAAAACCTATGATAACTTTTCAATAAACTACTACACATAATTTTCCCATGAGAATAATGAACACTAAATTAGATAATAGACATGTAAATAAGAAGAATAGACATGTAAATAAAAAGAAATAGCAAAAAATGATAAATAAGAAATGGGTTTTTAGCGTCACTTTACCTCAGAAACTCCAGCGCAGGTGTTGTTAGTCTTGCTACGCAGAGAGGAGACGGACGGGCTGCGAGGAGGTAGAGAGGTTAACTACGATAAACGTACACTACCGTAACTTATTCTAACTTACACTAAGGGAACTTTAACATAACTTAGCTTATTTTTTTTTATTTTTTTATTTTATATTTTTTTACATTTTCTTTTTTTCTTTTTGATGATTACGTAATTTCACTCTCTACATTTAAAATTGACTGAATTTCTTTCGCTTCACTCTTTTCCGTTTTCTTTGTTTCACTTTCTTCCGCTTCACTCTTTGCCGTTTTCTTCGAATCACTTACATCCTCTTCATCACGAGTTCGCTTCGCAGTTTTTTAAAAGAAATTATCGATAGATAAATTTAATTGCTTGGTACGACTTTTCAGAATGTTTCAAAAGTGAGTTAGGCAAACATCATCAAATTGAGAAACTACACAACAAACCTGCAATTTCTTTGGATGGTATTTGTCGATGAAGTCGACCACGTCTTGATATTTTCCTAACACCTCTTTTATATGCGCCGAACCTAACACATGTTCTACCTCCTCGCTCCCTTCCTTGTCCTCACTCATGTGCTCTGACATAGTATGGAGTTCCTTGAGCTCATCCGTGGTAAGTTCGTCGTGATGTTCGGTGACGAGTTCCGTAACGTCATCTGCGTCGACCTCCAGACCCATGGACTTGCCAAGGGAGACGATTTCCTCTACGGCTTCCGCTGCACCGACCACGGGATCAGGTTCGGGGTCAAAACCCTCGAAATCTCGGGGAGAAACTGCATCAGGCCACAGCTTCTTCCAGGCAGAATTGAGGGTTCGTCGAGTTAATCTCACCCAAGCCTGAACTATGATCTTCAAGTAGTGCACGATGTTGAAGTGGCCCCTCCAAAATTCATGCAAAGTTAAGTTGGTGCTTTGCGTGACATTAAAGCACTGCTTAAATAAGTGCTTGGTGTACAGCTTCTTAAAATTAGAGATGCCTTGCTGGTCCATGGGCTGGAGGATAGAGGTAGTATTCGGTGGAAGATACAGCACCTTTATGAACTTGAATTCATCGAAGATATCATCTTCAAGTCCGGGGGGGGGGGGTGAGTGGGTGCATCGTCAAGGCATAGCAGGCACTTTAAAGGCAATTTCTGTTCATGAAGATACTTCTTCACAGAAGGGCCGAAAACTTGGTTAACCCATTGCACAAAGAATTGCCTAGTGACCCAGGCCTTCGAGTTGGATCACCAGAAAACATGAAGCGGATCCTTAACGATGTTGTGTGGTTTAAAGGCCCTAGGGTTCTCTGAATGGTAAACCAGTAAGGGCTTGACTTCAAAGTCCCCGCTAGCGTTGGCACATAGGCCAAGAGTCAACCGATCCTTCATTGGCTTATGCCCGGGCAATTTCTTCTCTTCGGCAGTGATGTAGGTTCGACTCGGCATCTTCTTCCAAAACAGCCCGTTTTCATCACAATTAAACACCTGCTGCTCTACGTAGCCTTCTTCCTGCACGATCTTTTCGAAGTTCTTGACAAAGTCAGCTGCAGCCTTTGTGTCCGCACTAGCAGCCTCTCCGTGGCGAACAACTGAATGAATCCCGGACCGTTTCTTAAATTTCTCGAACCAGCCACGAGATGCCTTGAAATCATCTGAGGAAGGCTCGGTTGAACTCTCCC
>NC_090754.1:53597726-53607726 GCF_036898095.1 Palaemon carinicauda
TAATAATAATAATAATAATAATAATAATAATAATAATAATAATAACAGGTACTGCAAACCGTATCAAATCGCTCGGCCTGGATGTCCCCGATTATTCACTTGGTCGCACCAGCGAGGTTGACTTTCGTCGATTTCACCCGGACATACGAAGATGACGTCACTTTGGCCTTTGTTATGTTGAAACCATTCATCGAACCCAAGTGGCAGAGTCTTTATTATCCGCTGACCGACGAAGTGTGGCTTCTCATCTTGGGAACAGTTTTAGTAGTGTCTCTCAGTCTATTTGGGGTACGTCTTGGATTCGATGTCCTCTCATTCCTTTTTTCTAATATATCTAACTTGAAAGTTGACTAAGCATTATCATTAAAAACTTATAAATATATAAAAGTATAAAGTTATTTAAATATTGATTATATATATATATATATATGTACAGTTGGAGCCACAAATTCCTGGCACAGCTCGCTCTGAGGATATGCATCCTGTCACGCTTTTACTGCGCGGTGAGCTCCCGTATTTAACCTAACCCACCACCTCAGCCATCTCTCTCTACACTGTTTGGGAATTCACCGTGCAGTAATGGTGTGACAGGGTGCATTTCCTTTAAGAGAGGTGTGCCAAAAATTCCTCTGTCCAACATGGTTAGTACGAGCTACTCAATCCCCGAAGACTTTCAATGTCTCTAAGTTCCTCTGTCCAACATAGTTAGTACGAGCTATTCAATCCCCAAGACTTTCAATGTCTCATTAACTGCCTCTGTCCAGCATGGTTAGTAAGAGCTACTCCATCCCCAAAGTCTTTCACTGTCTCTAACTGCCTCTGTTCAACATGGTTAGTAAGAGCTACTCCATCCCTGAAGACTTTCACTGTCTCTAACTGCCTCTGCCCAGCATGGTTAGTAAGAGCTACTCAATCCCTGAAGACTTTTAATGTATCTAACTGCCTCTGCCCAGCATGGTTAGTAAGAGCTACTCAATCCCTGAAGACTTTTAATGTATCTAACTGCCTCTGCCCAGCATGGTTAGTAAGAGCTACTCCATCCCTGAAGACTTTCAATGTCTCTAACTGCCTCTGCCCAACGTGGTTGGTAAGAGCTACTCAATCCCTGAAGACTTTCAATGTATCCAACTGCCTCTGTCCAGCATGGTTAGTATTAGCTACTCAATCCCTGAAGACTTTCAATGTCTCTAACTGCCTCTGCCCAACGTGGTTAGTAAGAGCTACTCAACCCCTGAAGACTTTCAATGTCTCTAACTGCCTCTGCCCAGCATGGTTAGTAAGAGCTACTCAACCCCTGAAGACTTTCAATGTATCTAACTTCCTCTGTCCAGCATGGTTAGTATTAGCTACTCAATCCCCGAAGACTTCCAATGTCTCTAACTGCCTCTGTCCAACATGGTTAGTAAGAGCTACTCAATCCCTGAAGATTTTCAATGTCTTCAACTGCCTCTGTCCAACATGGTTACTATGAGCTACTCAATCCCTGAAGACTTTCAATGCCCGTAACTGCCTCTGTCCAACATGGTTAGTAAGAGCTACTCAATCCCTAAAGACTTTCAATGTCTCCAACTGCCTCTGTCCAACATGGTTAGTAAGAGCTACTCAATCCCTTAAGACTTTCAATGTCTCTAACTGTCTCTGTCCAACATGGTTAGTAAGAGCTACTCATTCCCTAAAGACTTTCAATGTCTCCAACTGCCTCTGTCCAACATGGTTAGTACGAGCTACCCAATCCCTGAAGACATTAAATGTCTCTAACTGCCTCTGCCCAACGTGGTTAGTAAGAGCTACTCAACCCCTGAAGACTTTCAATGTCTCTAACTGCCTCTGCCCAGCATGGTTAGTAAGAGCTACTCAACCCCTGAAGACTTTCAATGTATCTAACTTCCTCTGTCCAGCATGGTTAGTATTAGCTACTCAATCCCCGAAGACTTCCAATGTCTCTAACTGCCTCTGTCCAACATGGTTAGTAAGAGCTACTCAATCCCTGAAGATTTTCAATGTCTTCAACTGCCTCTGTCCAACATGGTTACTATGAGCTACTCAATCCCTGAAGACTTTCAATGCCCGTAACTGCCTCTGTCCAACATGGTTAGTAAGAGCTACTCAATCCCTAAAGACTTTCAATGTCTCCAACTGCCTCTGTCCAACATGGTTAGTAAGAGCTACTCAATCCCTTAAGACTTTCAATGTCTCTAACTGTCTCTGTCCAACATGGTTAGTAAGAGCTACTCATTCCCTAAAGACTTTCAATGTCTCCAACTGCCTCTGTCCAACATGGTTAGTACGAGCTACCCAATCCCTGAAGACATTAAATGTCTCTAACTGCCTCTGTCCAACATGGTTAGTAAGAGCTACTCAATCCCTGAAGACTTTCAATGCCCTTAACTGCCTCTGTCCAACATGGTTAGTAAGAGCTGCTCAATCCCAAAAGACTTTCAATGTCTCCAACTGCCTCTGTCCAACATGGTTAGTAAGAGCTACCCAATCCCTGAAGACATTAAATGTCTCTAACTGCCTCTGTCCAACATGGTTAGTAAGAGCTACTCAATCCCTTAAGACTTTCAATGTCTCTAACTGTCTCTGTCCAATATGGTTAGTAAGAGCTACTCAATCCTTAAGACTTTCAATGTCTCTAACTGTCTCTGTCCAACATGTTTAGTAAGAGCTACTCAATCCCTTAAGACTTTCAATGTCTCTAACTGTCTCTGTCCAACATGTTTAGTAAGAGCTACTCAATCCCCGAAGAGACTGTTACTGTCTTCAACTGGAATTTTGCACAGGTACTCAAAATATGTCAGAGTTATTCGAAGAGTGAAGAAACAAGCCTTGAACGTATCGCAATGGGGGTGTTCGGGACGCTTCTATCGCAAACACTGGACAGAAGGATCGACGCAGTCTCTAGAGGGGTTTCGTCGAGGTTGCTGATCATTTCGTGGCTGGTGAGCGCGTTCGTCATCGGGACGATCTACAAGGGAAATCTGATCGCTTCCATTCTCGCTCCCAGGTACCCTCCAAGACCGGAGACTCTCGACCAATTGGTGAAAGTTGTTGACAGGTGGGGGCTTTTAACTTCTCATATTATATGATGTAACTGCTTTTGAATACAAAAATTCTTAAATATATCATTAATTTTGCTATCGTTTAATGTTTGAAGAATAATTTATCAGATTTATGTGATGTAGCTGCATTCAAATATACAATATCGTAAAACTATCATTAATTTCACTATTGTTTATTGTTAGAGTTCTCTAGCTTGAGGGTAAACTCGGCCAAACTATTCTATCACGTTTCTCGTGCTTTTGTTTTGCTAAAGTTTTTTTTATAACTTATTTAGGAAATATTTATTTCAAAGTTGTCGTTACAGTTCGTAAAATATTTTAATTTTCCTTGTTTCCTTTCCTCACTGGGCTATTTTCCCTGTTGGGGCCCTAGGGCTTATAGCATCCTGCTTTTCCAACTAGCGTTGTAGCTTAGAAAGTATTAATGATTAATAATTTAAATTTAAAAAAAAAAAATATCTAAATGAAAGTACCTATAGGTATCATAATGTTAATTCTTTTAAGTTTGTAGGATATATAATTCTTATATGATAGAACACATTCACCTGCACATTTTCCTAAGACCTTAACCAGGGTAAGGGGAAAATGAGTGAGAGGGTTTGTAGTTAGGAAAGAGAGAGCGGGTGGGATGGGTTGAATCTGTGACAGGTCGCGTAAACTAATAATAATGATAATAATAATAATAACAACCTCCCCAGGGTGACCATGCCGTCTTTTGGGAGCACAGCTCGTGATATTCTGATGGAGTCTTCAGCGGAATCCCGGAGAGCCTTAGGACACATGATGGAATTAGGCTACGACATCAAAGATGGACTCGAACTGACCATGAAATACAGGTTAGATGGAGAGAGAATGTTGAGATTTGATGTGATTTTAATGAAACATAAATGTATGATGAAAATAATTTAGATTTGATGTCATTTTAATGAGACATAAATGTATGATGAAGAGAATTCTAATTTGATGTGATTTTAATGAAACAAAAATGTATGATGAAGAGAGTTGAGATTTGATGTGATTTTGATGAAACAAAAATGTATGATGAAGAGAGTGGAGATTTGATGTGATTTTAATGAAACAAAAATGTATGATGAAGAGAGTTGAGATTTGATGTGATTTTAATGAAACAAAAATGTATGATGAAGAGAGTTGAGATTTGATGTGATTTTAATGAAACAAAAATGTATGATGAAGAGAGTTGAGATTTGATGTGATTTTAATGAAACAAAAATGTATGATGAAGAGAATTGAGATTAAGGCTTTCAAGAGGAAACTGAAGACTTTCTTAATTAAAAAATCTTACAACAGTGATGATTTAACAGTAAATGAACAATACGTGATCTGAAACGATAAATACTCTGAACGAACAAGGTAAAGGTACAGCGGAAGTCCTGTAGAGAGTGGGGTTCTCCTGCTGTATGGGACCGGAAAAGCAGCCATCAAAGTAAAGTACAGTATAGTACATAGAAAGTATTGGAAATGGGTGATAAACACGTTTGAATAGGTAAGTTTCTGTTTGCCATGGCCCAAATGTAATTATTTCTGTTAGTTGTGTTTCGAAATATGCGAATTTCCATTTATACGAGGTCATTGATCGACCAAATTCTCGCATAATTCGGGACCCTACTGTAGATAAATTTATCAAATTTAATCTCCTGCAACTTTTTTATTATAAATCCCTGACTTGCTTTATCAAGATACCCTCACGTGGACACTTTGCGGTACCTTCAAAACCAGCTGGCTCTTCATTACACCGAGGCAGATGGTACTTCATCATTCTACATAGGCCGTGAGGGACTGATGTCTCCCCGAAATGGTTGGCCAGTGCCACATGATGCTCCGTTCAAGGAATTGTTCGATTACGTCATCTCGGTACTTATAGAGGTACTCTCTTTTTTTATCTTTTTCCCCACCCTTATCCCTACATTATGGGGTCGGTTGTCTGATGGGCCCTCTCCAATGCCTTCTATCAAAGGTATCCTCTTTCACCAAATCTCTTCTCTCCATGTCATCCTTCACCTTATCTCACTCACTAATTCTCTGCCTCCCTCTCCATCTTCTTCCCTGTAACAGGTTCCTCCTACGCTCTCCTCCTCACTCCCTCCCCACCATCCATCCTCAACACGAGCCCTCATCATCACTGTAACACCCTCATCAACAATGTAGTCTTTACTACGCCTGCCATTCTTCTTATTACATCCTTTTCCAATTTTTCAAGCAGTGATAGAGGCACGGGGTGGGCTGAAGTAGAGTAGGGTGGACTTGGTGGGATTTGTAAAGAGAAATTATCTGATTTTGAAAATTATAGAAATATGATTAATATGTGAAATTATACAGCAAGGTCAATTATGGAGTTAGGTGAGCCATTATTAGTAATATTTTCTTAAGATTTATAATTATAGAATCCATGTTCAGTTGAATTTTTATCCCATGAGAATAACATCATATTCCCGTCCACTTGAGGTTCTTTCAAAATGCCAATGAAGGAATACAGACGCAGCGTAATGAGATCCTACCCTTCCTCCGAGACGAGATATCCTATCTTAGGACCCCTTTTTATGGGGAAATCACCCAACTAATGAGATCTAATATCCTTAATTAAACCTGATGCTCCAGGAAGAAAACAGATCCTTTTTTCAATAGGATTTAATCCCCTGGTGAATACCAAAGCCTACATTGATAAGGATTCTTTATTATTATTATTATTATTATTATTATTATTATTAGTAGTAGTAGTAGTAGTAGTAGTAGTATCTAAGCTACAACCCTAGTTGGAAAAACAAGATGCTATAAACCCAAGAGCTCCAACAGAAAAAAAACAGCCCAGTGAGGGAAGGAAATAAAGAACAATCCTAGTTGGAAAAGCAAGATGCTATAATCCCAGGGGTTCCAATATGGACAAATAGCCCAGTGAGGAAAGGAGAGAAAGTACAACCCTAATTGGAAAAGTAAGATGCTATAAGCCAAAGTGCTCCAACAGAAAAAAAAACAGTCCTGTGAGGAAAGGAAATAAAGAACAACCCTAGTTGGAAAAGCAAGATGCTATAATCCCAGGGGTTCCAATATGGACAAATAGCCCAGTGAGGAAAGGAGAGAAAGTACAACCCTAATTGGAAAAGTAAGATGCTATAAGCCAAAGTGCTCCAACAGAAAAAAATAGCCCTGTGAGGAAAGGAAATAAAGAACTACCCTAGCTGGAAAAGCAAGATGCTATAAGCCAAAGTGCACAAACAGAAAAAAAAGCCCAGTGAGGAAAGGAAATAAAGAACAACCCTAGTTGGAAAAGCAATATGCTATAAGCCTAATGGCTCCAACAGGAAAAATAGCCCAGTAAGGAAAGGAAATAAAGAACAACCCTAGTTAGAAAAGCATGATGCTATAAGCCCAAAGGCTCCAACAAGAAAAAACAGCCCAGTGAGGTAAGGAAATTAAGAACAACCCTAGTTAGAAAAGCAAGATGGTATTAGCCCAAGGGCTCCAACAGAAAAAAACAGCCCAGTGAGGAAAGGAAATTAAGAACAACCCTAGTTGGAAAAGCAGGATGCTATAAACCCAAGGGCTCCAATAGGGAAAAACAGTCCAGTGAGGAAAGGAGATAAAGTACAACCCTAGTTGGAAAAGCAAGATGATATAAGCCCAGGGGTTCCAATATGGACAAACAGCCCAGTGAGGAAAGGAGAGAAAGTACAACCCTAGTTGGAAAAGCAAGATGCTAGCAAGATGCTATAAGCCCAGGGGTTCCAATATGGACAAACAGCCCAGTGAGGAAAGGAGAGAAAGTACAACCCTAGTTGGAAAAGCAAGATGCTATAAGCCCAGGGGTTCCAATATGGACAAACAGCCCAGTGAGGAAAGGAGAGAAAGTACAACCCTAGTTGGAAAAGCAAGATGCTATAAACCCAAAGGCTCCAATAGGGAAAAATAGCCCAGTGAGGAAAGGAAATGAAGAAATGAATAAATGATATGAGAAAAATTAATAATAAAATATTTTAAAAACTATAACAACATCAAAACAGATATGTTGTCAACATGGAGGTCTTGTTAATAAGATATTAACGCAGGAATTCCATAGGATAACAACAACAACAACAACAACACCATCAAATGCAGCCGTTTCTAGTCCACTGTAGGACAAAGGCCTCAGACATGTCCTTATTCATGATTGTGGTTTGGCCAGTTTTCATCACCACGCTAGCCACTGGTGATGGTGGGAGACTTTCGTATGATCGCTCATAGCAAACCAACCTAGTATGGTTGGCTCAGACTAGATTTTTATAATATTTACTTATCAATTATTAATTATTGTTATTTATCTTTGTTCTTTTTATTTCAGGGAGGGATATACAACAAATGGATGAACGATTGGATAGACAACGCAAAGAAAACGGGCCAACGAATGAAGCGAAGGCAAATGATAGAGTCTCATTTGACTCCCGAAGAATCGACCAATAGGATGACGACCTCGAAGCAAGACGGTTCCCCATTGGCTCTGACCACTGTTCACTTCCAAGGTCCTTTGCTGCTCTGGGGCATAGGACTCTCTGCGTCAGGGCTGGCTTTTACGTGGGAGTATTTTGTCCTTCATTGTAGGACTGAAGTCTAATTTTTTCCGTTTATTAAAGTGGGACTTAACTAAACGAAAATAAAGGAATAATGAATTTGATTTTCGTGTTATTACCTTAGCATAAAAAATATTACAAATATTTAAAACTTTGTAAGAAGTCTTTAACATTACACATGAGAATTTAAAAATAAATATAGTTTTCTTAAACTATATAAGGAAAGAAGGCCTACTTTACTGAAAATTTATTGAGGCTAACACAAAAGATAGATTATTTATAGATAGCTATATATCTTTTTTTTATTTATTGAAAAAAATTCTTATTAATTATTTCGAAGCGTTGAATTTCCTTATAGATTTGAAATAGTCATCAAAATTTAATTCATAAAATATATTTCAATAAAACTTTAGGCTTGTATCAAAAATTGAAAAAAAACTAATCATAATAAAAAAAAATAGAAGGAACATGAAATCAAAATTAAATTAGCCACTGAACAGAAACTCGACTGAATGTAGGCCTAATCAAAGGAGCAGCGTTGCCATAAAATGGTCATGTAAATAAAATATTTGAAAACTAATATAAAATTAAAAATAAGGCGTTAGGATATTCGAATGTAAATAAAAACATATATAAAGCAAAAGAAGATTAAGAATAAAGATAAGGCGAAGGACAGATTTTAAATACTAAGGCTGCTTTAGTATTTAAAATTCGTTTTAGGAATAATAGGTTTTAGAATAATGATAATAATAATGATTATAGTAATAATAATGATAATAATAATAATAATGATAATAATAATAATAATAATAATAACAACAACAATAATAATGATAATAATAATAATAACTATTATTATTATTATTATCATTATTATTAAAATAATAATAATAATAATTATAATAATAATAATAATAATAATAATAATAATAATAATAGTAAACGTCATAGATACATAAAATACACGAACAAATTTAAACTAAATGAAGCTATAGCCTATTACAAAAAAAAATCCTTAGTCTGCCGTTGAGGGAAATAAAGAAACGAATGAATATTGGCTCCAATGAGAAAAGGTGTCTCTCAAGATTGATCTCCACTTCTTATAACTTCCAAGAGTTCGGAAGCTGTGCAGAGAGAGAGAGAGAGAGAGAGAGAGAGAGAGAGAGAGAGAGAGAGAGAGAGAGAGAGAGAGACAGAGGTGATTACTGAAAATGTTAAGGTTATCATTTATAAAGGTTTGGGGGAGGGAGGAATAATAAGAAGAGAAATATGAAGGGAATGGAGAGAGAGAGAGAGAGAGAGAGAGAGAGAGAGAGAGAGAGAGAGAGAGAGAGAGAGAGAGAGAGAGGTCATTACTGAAACTATTTAGGTTATCTCCTACAAAGCTCTTGATAAAAGTAAAATAAAATAGAATTGGATGATAAGATGAAAGAAAAACAGGGAATGGAAGGAAAATGAGAGAGAGAGAGAGAGAGAGAGAGAGAGAGAGAGAGAGAGAGAGAGAGAGAGAGAGAGAGAGTAATAGGAGTAGTAGCATTAATAGTAGTAGAAATAATAGCAGTAGTATTAGCAGCAAAAGAAGAAGAAAAGAAAAAAATGAAAATAGCCTGGGCTGTAAAGTCTACGGAGGTCGGCGCCTATTTTCAGAGTGGTGGAGATAAAACCGGGGGTAGGGGGTTTGCGGACCTTGAATGAGGGAGTTGCGGGGGGGGGGGGGGTTGGAGGATGAAACGTGAAGTGGAAAGGGGGTGGGGGTGGGGAGGGGGCGAATCAAATTCAAGTCCCGTGAACGTGTTTTTCTTTTAGAAGTTCTTCCAAGTCATCTCAAACTCGGCGGCCATTTTTCTCCAAATCAGAGAGAAGAAAGACTTTATTTTATTTTTTTTTCCTTCTATTCCTGTTTTCCTTTTTTTCCTTCCCAAAGGATTTTCATTCGGTAATGGACGAAGGAAAATAAAGGACATGGCAAGGATCTTTTTAACTTAATGTAAGTATCCTTAAGGGTCTAAAGTATACATAGTAATAATACATCATATCCTTATATGTATATCTATATGCATACACCCCTTTCTGAGTGGGGATACCTTAACGTGGTGAAAGGGTTTGCGTATCGCCATGATCAACAAAACTGTACTAGTAAGGTTCACCCATACTAGGTTGGTTTGCTGTGAGCGATCAGACTTAAGTCTCCCACCATCACCAATCCGCACTGGATAGCGTGGTGATAGTAATGGGTAATCCTCAGACATGAATAAGGATATGTACGAGGCCTTTGTCCTGCAGTGGACTATATACGGTTGCAATTTTTGCATATTATTATTATTATTATTATTATCATTATTATTATTATTATTAGTGTTGTTGTTGTTGTTATCCTCA
>NC_090754.1:53610226-53616177 GCF_036898095.1 Palaemon carinicauda
ACTATTTTTGAATAATGTACATTTTCAGTTTGGAAAATGAAAATTATAATATAAAAAAACTGCGGTATTTATAATGTATGTATGAAGTATATATAGTTTGTAAAACATTTTAAATTGTAATTTGAGTTTTTGAGTTTTTAAATGATTTATATCAATTAGGGACTTCCCCTTAACGATAAACAAAGAATAATCAATCAATCAATCATTTATTCGATCATAATATTCATTCATATTTCAGACCCGACCATCAACTTCGAAAAACTTTTTTCATTCAAATTATCCAGATATTTATTTTCAATCAGAAAATACGAAAAAACAATTTGCATCTCGTTAAAACTTCTTTGAATTTTTTTGGAATAGAAAACAAAGAATTTAATTTCTTCTCAATTATATTGTTATCTTTTATCTTTACGGGGATTAAGCTTTATCTGTTTTATACCCTCAGACGTCCCCATGATCTCTCTCTCTCTCTCTCCTCTCTCTCTCTCTCTCTCTCTCTCTCTCTCTCTCTATCTCTCTCTCTTTGTGATTACATCCGTGAATGCTTTGCAAAGAAGAGAATAAAGAGGGAAATTGAAATACGATAATTAGGAGAGAGGAGAGAGAGGAGAGAGATGAGAGAGAGAGAGAGAGGAGAGAGAGAGAGAGAGAGAGAGAGAGAGAGAGACCTGTTCTTTCTAACAAATTGCTTCTAATTTTCTTTACTGTTACAATCTCTCTCTCTCTCTCTCTCTCTCTCTCTCTCTCTCTCTCTCTCTCTCTCTCTCTCTCTCTTTTGTACACACACAAGTATACATATATATATACACACACACACATATATAATATATATATATATATATATATATATATATATATATATATATATATTATATATATATATATATATATTTTATATATATACACATACATAATATACATATATGTGTGTATATATACACATATATACATAAAGACAGAAATACACCCGGAAACGCAATTTAAAAAAAAACCTGAAATTCTGATTGGTAAATTTCCATCAGTAAAAGAAAAACTTGCCATTCAATTTTTCGAAAATCAAAATGTTCCCTTTGGAAGTCATTATCGTAGCATTCAATTGATCAAGTAATTAGCAAATAAGAGTTAATTAATCGCGAACCAAAATGTTCAACGAGGATAACTGTAGGCGGATATTTTATTTTCAAGCCCTCGTTCCTGTCAGTCATTTTGGATTTTTTTTTGGAGTCCTTGGAGATTCGTAAATGTGTCTGAATAAGTACCTTTACTAGAGAGAAAAATATACCACAGTATTATGGTGGATGGAGATGGTTTGGGCATGCTGTTCGCACTCCCCAAGAGAGATTAGTTCATCAGAAGGGTTGGGAAGACTCAGGCCTACATGGCTTAGGACTATGAAGTGTGAAGTGTCCCTGAAGAATTGGTAAATGTCTTGGTGTCTGTGAATATGTATCTCTATTAAAGAGAAAAATTTATACCAGTATGAAGGGTAGATGGAGATGGTTTGGGCATGCTCTTCACACTCCCCAAGAGAGATTAGATCACCGGAATGGTTGGAAGACCCTGTCCTACATGACTGAGGACTATGTAGTGTGAAGTGTCCCTGAAGAATTGGTAAATATCTTGGTGTCTGTGAATATGTATCTCTATTAAAGAGAAAATTTATCCCAGTATCAGGGGTAGATGGAGAATTAGATGGAGCTGGTTTGGGCATGCTCTTTGCATTCCCCAAGAGAGATTAGTTCACCAAATGTGCAGCTGGGCTCCACAAGGCACTAGAAGAGTTAGAAGACCCAGGCCTACATGGCTGAGGACTATGAAGCGTGAAGTAGATGATAATGAATAGAGAAGTAATTGATTTAAAATCTCAAGATAGAGACGACTGACGAAATATAACCGAGACCCTTTACATCAATAGGCGTGGTAGAAGAAGAAGAAGAAGAAGATGGTGATGATGATGATGAATCCTCCACTGAAATGATCTTGTGTCGAGTTAAAAGGTACTTAGAATGTACTTAAAAAAGTACTTAGAAAGTACTTAGAAAAGTTGCACTTGAAGATTTCCTTCCTGACGTTTCCTTTTTATACTTTTCCTTTGACGTTATTCCATTAAAGTCCATTTTTCTTCCTCTCTCAGTTTCTCTCCCATGAAGATTACTCGAAGGCCATGGAGAGACAGGGAGAGAGAAAGAGGGAGAGAGGGATAGGGAGGAGAACGGGGGGGGGGAGGGGGAGGGGGTTAGAAGGTTTGAAAGAGGCTTTGTTCCTGAAGTTTCATAATATCCTTTATCAACTTTCGTTCGTTGGCTTTATCAGCGGTTGAAAGTTCAACAGCTGAGAGAGAGAGAGAGAGAAGAGAGAGAGAGAGAGGGAGAGAGAGAGATGAGAGAGATGAGGAGAGAGAGAGAGAGAGAGAGAGAGCCATGATCGGGTTTCTTTTCAGTCAATTTTATTGGTGTTATTGAATAATATTATATAGACCTTTTATAATACCTTGAGATAACAAAAGAGAGAGAGAGAGAGAGAGAGAGAGAGAGAGAGAGGAGAGAGAGGAGAGAGAGAAAAGAAGAAGAGGAAGAAGAAGAAGGGTACAACCCGTTGAGGACATTCTGGTTTGCAACTCTTAAAAGAAATTCTATTCCCTTATCTATACCCAAGGGTTTAAAACGCAACATTCATTAGTCCTTATTGCCTCTTCATACCAAAATGAACCCTCTTCGATTAACTTCCCATTTCCCTTCTTCCTTTCCACCTCAAGTGTCGTCCTTCTTTTAAGTTTTCCAAGTCCATTTTCGCCGGGGAGCGAATTGCTTTCGAAGTGAATTGGAAAACGCCCTTTTCCCGGGTAGCAGGAATGTTTGGGTTTTTTCCCTCCTTGTATTTTCCCGATAAGAAAATTCTATTGCCAATTACCCGGTTCGTAAACAGTCGAGCGAAATTAGTTTCTCGCACGTAACCTCCCGGAAAAGCAAGCACTTTGGAAATAAAAGACAAACAAGCGAAAATAAAAAATAAGGAGCGAAGTCTTCGACGAAAGTCCCGGGCAGCTGTTTCCACTACGAGCAGCCCGGGGCTGTACGCAGCCTGGGACTTCTCATGTCAACCGCTCGAGTATCTTAGGTCAAAAGAGGTTACGAGACAAAGAAGTATATTGCTTTTTTATATTATACAAAAGCTGAAGGATTTCTCTAACCCGTCTCGAAATTCCTTGGCAGGAGTTCAAGGCAGATGGGAGGTAATCTGTGAATTGTTTCATATCCGAGAGGAAGGGAGAGAAAATAAAGGAGAAGTGTCTCTTGTTTTCTATTGCTTTTCAGAAACAAGGACATGGTCCTCGTAGAGGACATACCTCCGCCAAGGTGAACTTGACCTTCACGTGACCTTGACCTTCAGGTGACCTTGACCTTCACGTGACCTTGACCTTCACGTGACCTTGACCTTCAAGTGGACCTGCTTGACTTTTGACCTTCAAGTGATCTTTGTTCATTTGCCACTGATACTTAATATGACATTGATAATAATGCACCAATATGACCTTGACCTTTGACCTTTATAAATTTGAACATCACCCATGGGTTGCGCCTGGACTAGGACTTCCCTGTTGGCTTATGCAAAAGTCAGTGCTTTATTTCTGTCTCTTGATATGGCCACTTTATGTCATAGTGACACCAGTGACCCCTGTGACCTTGACCTTGGGGTGACCTTGACCAAAATTTAATCAGTTCTTCCATACACATTGGGGAACTACTTGGCCAAGTTTGAAGTGATTCCGTGTAGAAATGTGGCCTCTACGTTGTCCACAGACAGACAGACAAACAAACAAACAAACAAACCGAACCGAAAACATAACCTCCTGGCGGAGGTAATAAACAAGAAATGTTGTGAAGTGTGTGACGATATGTACGAACAGATATACATATTTTTATGCAAATATCATTACATATATACTCATATTTACTGTGTACATACATTAATATATATATATATATATATATATATATATATATATAATATATATATATATATAAATATATATATATATATATATATATATATATATATATATATGTGTGTGTGTGTGTATGTATATATATATGTATATATATATAAATATATATATATATATATATATATATATATATATACTGTATATATATAACTTATATACACAAATATACACACACATATATATAGGATAATATGAAAAGTAAAAAACCCCTTTCTCTAAAAAAAAAAAAAATTAATCAGATGGTTCTACCAGTATTAACTTATGCATCAGAAACTTGGAGTCTTACTGAAGCCTTAGAACATAAGCTACTTACAACTCAAAGAACTATGGAAAGAATAATGATGGGAGTAACACTAAGAGACAGAAAAAGAGCAATATGGATACGAGAGCAAACTAAAGTAGAGGATATTCTAATAATATGTAAGGAAAAGAAATGGATATGGACATGACATATAATGAGAATTACAGACAATAGACAGACATTATGAATAACAGAATGGGTCACTAGACACTGCAAAAGAAGCAGGGGAAGGAAGAAAAGACGATGGATTGACGAACTAAGAAAGTTTGCTGGGTTATGACTGGCATAGAAAGATCATAAACAGACGCGAGTAGAAGGACATGTCTGAGGCCTTTGTTCTGCAGTGGACTAGTAACGGATGATGATGTTTACAAACACACCACACACACACATACACACACACACCTTTCCACTTTTCAGTTTGTTTACAGCAGTGGTTCCCAAACTGGGGGGCACACCCCACTAGGGGGGCGTGAGGACGATACAAGGGGGGCGTGAAGTCATCTGCTCGAAATTACTTGTTTAATAGAATAATAAAATCATTAAAAGAACAAATATCTGTCATTACATACATACATCCATCTCACTAAATTTGACCAGAAATTGTGCCTTAGTCTCATAAGTATTTACAAATATTATATGCCATGTTTTTCAAATTATCTATTCTTTAAATTTCAACTCAATTTTGCCAATTTGCTAATGTTCTAACTTTTTTCGGTTACTTTGAACCAAATGTTTCGCTTTTAGTTACTGGAATATACTATTATTTGTTTGAGTGGCTTTCATTATTAAAAATGTAATACAAACAGAAATCTGTTTTCCTGTACAATGCTAAGAAATAAATGTAAGAATCATTTCATATAAAAAAAAAGCGAGGAGTGGGGGCGTATGGGTCTACTGGAAGCAAAAAGGGGGCGTCAGGTTAGATAGTTTGGGAACCACTGGTTTACAGAAAACATGTAAACAACATCAACATTTCCTCTCAAACAAGAAGTTATCTCTCTCTCTCTCTCTCTCTCTCTCTCTCTCTCTCTCCTCATCTCTCTCATCTCTCTCTCTCTCTCTCCTCACAGTGATTGGTAATCTATGTCGGATTAAAAATCTATTCTAAGCTTCTTTATTTTTTCCCGTGTCCATTCCCTTGAGAATATTCTTTTTGTTTCTTCTAGTTTCAAATCTGATTGACTTCTTGGCCTGTGTCTTCACAAACAATGCTGTCTGGCTTTCCATATGTATCTATCTATTTATTTGTCTCTCCACCTATCCCTTTACCTATCTGTCCCTTCTATCCTTTCCCTTTACCTATCTGCCCCTTCTATCCATCTAGCCCTTTACCTATCTGCCCCTTCTATCCTTTCCCTTTACCTATCTGTCCCTTCTATCCACCTATCCCCTTTACCTATCTGTCCCTCTCTATCCACCTATCCCTTTACCTATCTGCCCCTTCTATCCTTTCCCTTTACCTATCTGCCCCTTCTATCCTTTCCCTTTACCTATCTCGTCCCTTCTATCCACCTATCCCTTTACCTATCTGCCCCTTCTATCCTTTCCCTTTACCTATCTGCCCCTTCTATCCTTTCCCTTTACCTATCTGTCCCTTCTATCCATCTAGCCCTTTTACCTATCTGCCCCTTCTATCCTTTC
>NC_090754.1:53624177-53636677 GCF_036898095.1 Palaemon carinicauda
TCTAATCAGATTGTCCTACCAGTATTGACTTATGCATCAGAAACTTAAAGCCTTACTAAAGCCTTAGAGCATTAGTTACAACTCAAAGAACTATGGAAAGAATAATGATGGGAGTAACACTAAGAGACAGAAAAAGAGCAACATGGATACAAGAGAAAACTAAAGTAGAGGATATTCTAACAAGTAAGAAAAAGAACTGGAAATGGGCAGGACTTATAATGAGAATGAAAGACAATAGATGGACATTATGAATAACAGAATGGGTCACTAGACACTGCAAAAGAAGCAGGGGAAGGAAGAGAAGACGATGGATTGACGAACTAAGAAAGTTTGCGGGGTTAGACTGGCATAGAAAGACCATAAACAGACGCGAGTAGAAGAACATGTCTGAGGCCTTTGTTCTGTAGTGGACTAGTAACGGATGATGATGTTTACACACACACACACACACACACACAGACACACACACACACCCTCCACTTTTCAGTTTGTTTACAGAAACATGTAAACAACATCAACATATCCTCTCAAACAAGAAGTTATCTCTCTCTCTCTCTCTCTCTCTCTCTCTCTCTCTCTCTCTCTCTCTCTCTCTCTCTCTCTCTCTCACACACAGAGATTGGTAATCTACGTCGGATTAAAAATCTATTCCAAGCTTCGGTATTTTTCCCCGTCTCCATTCCCTTGAGAATATTCTTTTTGTTTCTTCTATTTTCAAATCTGATTGACTTCTTTGCCTGTGTCTTCACAACAATGCTGTCTGGCTTTCCATATGTATCTATCTATTTGTTTGTCTATCCATCTATCCCTTTACCTATCTGTCCCTTCTATCCATCTGTCACTTTACCTATCTGTCCCTTCTATCCATCTATCCCTTTACCTATCTGTCCCTTCTATCCATCTATCCCTTTACCTATCTGTCCCTTCTATCCACCTATCCCTTTACCTATCTGTCCCTTCTATCCATCTATCCCTTTACCTATCTGTCCCTTCTATCCATCTGTCCCTAGCATTCTTAGCCAATTGAACAGCAGAGACAGATCCCATCCCTCCCTCCCCCCCCCCTCTCTCTCTCTCTCTCTCTCTCTCTCTCTCTCTCTCTCTCTCTCTCACCCAAGCTAGGACCCGGGAGGGCTAGGCAATGGCTGCTGATGTCTCAGCAGGTAGACCTATAGGCTCCGCAAACATCTCTTTCTTAGCTCACAGGGATGGTGATGTCACAAACACTACAAGTAACTATCGAGCTTGAGCGCGACTCGAACCCCAGTCCAGCAGATTGATAAGCAGGGACGTTTCCAATAGGCCTCCACAACCCTAAGAGATA
Organism: Palaemon carinicauda; assembly: GCF_036898095.1. Lineage (NCBI taxonomy): Eukaryota > Metazoa > Arthropoda > Malacostraca > Decapoda > Palaemonidae > Palaemon > Palaemon carinicauda. The sequence continues at coordinate 53,625,502 of NC_090754.1, forward strand.
ACAGTATCATTTAGTTCACGAATGTTGTTGAAAACTTCAGCAGGTGATATAATTCAGTGCAGAAATTGTTATTATATTGATCAACTTCTGTTTGGATAGAAGTCAGGTCACCAAAATAGAAGTCAGGTCATCATGATAGAAGTCAGGTCACTAAAATAGAAGTCAAGTCACTAGAATAGAAGTCAAGTCACCAAAATAGAAGTCAGGTCACAGTCAGGTTACCAAAATAGAAGTCAGGTCACAGTCAGGTTACCAAAATAGAAGTCAGGTCATCATGATAGAAGTCAGGTCACTAAAATAGAAGTCAAGTCACTAGAATAGAAGTCAAGTCACCAAAATAGAAGTAAGGTCACAGTCAGGTTACCAAAATAAAAGTCAGGTCACAGTCAGGTTACCAAAATAGAAGTCAGGTCACCAAAATAGAAGTCAGGTCACCAAAATAGAAGTCAGGTCATCATGATAGAAGTCAGGTCACTAAAATAGAAGTCAAGTCACTAGAATAGAAGTCAAGTCACCAAAATAGAAGTCAGGTCACAGTCAGGTTACCAAAATAGAAGTCAGGTCACAGTCAGGTTACCAAAATAGAAGTCAGGTCACCAAAATAGAAGTCAGGTCATCATGATAGAAGTCAGGCCACTAAAATAGAAGTCAAGACACTAAAATAGAAGTCAAGTCACCAAAATAGAAGTCAGGTCACAGTCAGGTTACCAAAATAGAAGTCAGGTGACCAGAATAGGAGTCATGTCACCAAAATAGAAGTCAGGCCACCAGAATAGAAGTCATATCACCAGAATAACCTCTATGTAATGTATTAAAACCAGGATGGTTGGATGGTGGGGGGGGGGGGGAGTGAGGAGAGCTTGGGAGGAACCTGTTCGGGGGAGAAGATGGAGAGGGAGGCAGAGAATTGGATGGCGAGATAAGGTGAAGGATGATATGGAGAGAAGAGGTTTGTTGGCAGAAGATACCTCTGATGGTAGGCATTAGAGAGGGTGCATCAAGCAACCGACCCCTTAATGTAGGTGGGAAATAAGAAGAATGTTTTAAAACCAAACGTAAAATGTTATAGTTTTTTCTCACGACTGTTTTGAATATGTAAATAATAAACTTTGTGTGTGCGTATATATATATATATATATATATATATATATATATATATATATATATATATATATATATATATATATATATATGATAAATTTTCCACATTTAAACATGTTTTTTTTCATATTTCAAGAAAGCAATATATACCAATACATTAAAGTCTGGATTCTCCTAACAACCTCGGGATCAGAGCCCGATGCGAAATCACTCAAAGAATAAAGTATCTGTCCGGCCGGGTTTCGAACCCTGGTCCAGGATACTTGTATGACATTGACCTTACCACTTCGTCAATGTCATACAATCATTCTGGACCAGGATACTTGTATGACATTGACCTTACCACTTCGTGGCTAAGTGGTAAGGTCAATATCATACAAGTATCCTGGACCAGGGTTCGAAACCCGGCCGGTCAGATACTAGTCTTTGAGTGATTTCGCATGGGGCTCTGATCCCGAGGTCGTTAGGAGAATCCAGACTTTAATGTATTAATATATATGGCTTATTGGATATCTATCTATCTATATATATATATATATATATATATATATATATATATATATATATATATAAAAGCATGACAATTTTAAACCACATTTCACTTTTATAAATCTTGTTCCTTTTATTGGATGATACACACGATAGTAAATTATCATAGATATTTATAGATTTTAATTTGAATTTATGATTTAAGGCAAACATCAAGATCCACTCCTACAAGAATCAACAGTGGTTTTTTTTTTTTCCAGGTACAAAATACAAGAGTAAATCTTTGTATCCAATTAATAATGATTTAATGTGACTTAAGGAAAGAGGAAATAAGATTTTAAGATTTATTTAATTCATTCTTGAGTTTATTTTGTACTAGTCAAAATTAATTTTCTGAAACCATGAATGATTTCATAATTGTCATATCATAGAGTCGTAAAAAAGGATTTTATGCCGATAGCAAATAGCTAGTTTACTAGTTGTGTTATCCTTTATAACTAATAATTAAAGTTATATTTTTATGCAGACAGTTTAAAATCGTATGAATATATACTCACTAACCATTAAACCGATATTGTAAACCTACAATATCAAAATCACTGTGAAATTGAATCAAACTATATTGGGATATAATAATCATTATCGCACCCCCCATACTTCTTAAGTTACCCTTAAAGAGGATCAAAGAAAACGGTACCTAAAGAAAACGGGGAACGGAACCTCTACCCATTTACGCACAACCGTATCTCTTCCTGGCAAAAAGGCGTAAGTATCAAAGTTTATTAAACACGGCGTTAATAATGATGAAAAGATTTTGAAAGATGGCGTCTTATAGGGAACACTAGAATTAGAACAAGGTGCGTAAGAGGAGTTACGACCAGATAAACTGGATTGTTGGAAGGGGGAACTGGAGAAAAATGGCTAATGCAATAGGGATAAAGGCCGAGATAAAAAAGATGATAATGAATGGAGGAGAGGAGAAACACAGTTATGGATGGAACGAGGAAACGGATACAAGATTGCAGTAGTGGAAGTCTTCAGGAAATATATTATTAGCATTAATCCATGCAATAATAATTTAGCTTTTTAGGAAATGGTTTAGGGGTAAGATTGCTAGGCTCAACACTTCCTTGTTCTCGGTGTAACCCATCACAGTTGACAACTACCATGTACAGAGGTACAAAAGGCTTTCACGGAGAGAGAGAGAGAGAGAGAGAGAGAGAGAGAGAGAGAGAGAGAGAGAGAGAGAGAGAGAGAGAGTTTTAATAGTGACTTCATTGTCATTTGATATTCATACGTGGTGGGAAATACATAGATCAATATTATTATTATTATTATTATTATTATTTGCAAAGCTACAACCCTAATTGGAAAAAAACAGGATGCTATAAGCCCAGGGGCCCGACCAGGGAAAATAGCCCAGTGAGGATAGGAAACCAGGAAAAATAAAATATTTTAAGAACAATAACAATATCAAAATAAATATTTCTTATATAAACGATAAACATTTTAACAAAACAAAATAGACATAAAGGAAGATAAACTCTCCCCAAGTAAAAGCACTTACGGAGTAAATGCATTATCGAAGGTTTAAAGGCCACTCATGAACGGCAGAGACAAGGGACAATGTAAATGGCCTAGCAGGAAAATGCGTTAAAGACTGAGCATATATACATATGATCAGCAGCCAAGGGCCCTCTCCATCCAAGCTAGGACCAGGGACGGGCAGACAATGGCTGCTGTTGACTTAGTAGGTAGACCTATAGGCTCCCCAAAATTGGATGTTTAGCTCACAAGGATGGTGAGGTTACAGATAATACAAAAGACTATGAAGCTTGAGCGGGACTCAAACCTCAGTCCGAAGGAATGCCTTCTATCAAAGGCATACTCTTCCACCAAACCTCTTCTCTCCATATCATCCTTCATCTTATCTCGCCATCTAATTCTCTGCTGCTCTTCTTTCTTACTGTTATCCTTACATTAAGGGGTCGGTTGCCTGATACACCCTCTCCAATACATTCTATCAAGGGTATCCTCTTCCACCAAATCTCTTCTCTCCATGTCATCCTTCACCTTATTTCGCCATCTAATTCTCTTGCCTCCATCTCCATCTTCTCCCTCTAACAGCATCCAATAGGTCACCAAAACTCATAAATCACATCGTTATTAAACTGAATAAATCACAAAATTTAAAATAAAGGATTCTTTATCCTTTTCAAGGCGTGAGCGTCCGTCGGAGGAAAGTAGGACTCTAGGAGAACAGGTATGCTAATAATAATAAGAATAAGGATAGGGAAGTGGGGAATATGGGGAAAGGAAAAGTACCCCTGGATACAATCCAGTTTAGAGCTCAAAGGCAGGTACTCGGGATGGGAAAGATTAAGGAAATAGGGAGAAAGAGAAGTACAGGAGAAGAATAAAAGAGAGGGGCAGACCCTCTTGCGATATTAAGCAATTGATATTATTATTTCATTGTTGTGGTAGGAGAACTGGAATTACAACCCTAGTTACCCTAGTCATTCGGTCTGAAGCCCTTCCAGTTCCCAGCCCATAAATAAGGATGCAATTCCCTTAATGGCATTTGGAATCTTTACAGGATCCGCCGGAGTTGCCGTAGTTGGAGGGAGGTTATTTCCATAAATTACAAGGAATTGGTAAAGTAGTAATTTGCCCTAGTAAAATGGGATCATCCTTTTTTCAAGCGTCCGATGCAAATGCATCGAGTTGCGAGTTATAGAAATCCTCAGATACTTTTCTTGATTTTGATTAATTCCTTTGAGGTCCATAATTAATTTAATGTTGATGAGTTTCCGGAACGTAAGAGAATGTTTATTTGTGATGAATTTGTGTCTGTTTATTTTCAGATGTAAGATTAATACTGGGATGAGTTTGTGTGCGTTTGTTTATTTTCAAAATGGTTTGAGTGCATCGTCATAATGCAAGCTGAGAAAATAATACTGTAACAAATTGTTTACATGTTTTCAGAAGAGTAAGATTGTATCGTCATATTGCAAGATGAGAAAATAATATAAGAACAAACCATTTAAAGGTTTTCAGAAGATGTAAGATTCTATCACCTTAATACAGGTTTCTAAAATAATATTGGAACAAATTATTTACATGTTTTCAGAAGAGGTAAGATTATATCACCTTAATACAGGCTGATAATAATAATTTCAGTAATTTGAACAATAAAAATTTTCGTAATAACAATTTCTATAATTTTACTGATAATAATAAATTCAGTAATTTTAATAATTTTGATAATATTAATTCTAAAATAAACATTGAAAATAACCAGAACACTTCCCACGTTCCCAAATAACTACAGCTAAAAAGAAAAAGCCTCCAGTTGCCTCTTTTGCATTTTGAATTTAAAAATTTTGAATGTAAGAATTTTGAATTTAAGAATTTTACGCTCCCCGTCCGTCTATTATTTCCTCCGGCTCAAAATATGCACAAAGGAAAAATCTAAAGAGGAGAGGAATTTAAATTCATGAAATTTGAGCAGCGAATGAGATAGTGACGAAGCTTAGAGAATTTAGAGACGAAAAGACTACGAGTATGAGATGAAAGGGGCGTAATATGCCAGAAGATGAAAAAATTGAAAATAAAAGATTAGAATGAAGTGGTGGAGAAAAGTATTGGACGTTGGTATATTTTGGTGGAATGATTAGTTAATTTGAATGATAATTAGATAGAAATAATAAATAATAAAGTAAAAAAATGAAGAGAAATAGGGGAGCATATAAAAAAAATAAAAAATAAAAGATTAGAATGAAGTGGTGGAGAAAAGTATTGGACGGTGGTATATTTTGGTAGAACGAATAGGTAATTCTCATAACTAAATAAAAATAATAAACAAAATCATAGAGGGAAATAAGGGAAATAATATACATACTTCAATAACAGGGGTAGATGGAGATGGTTTGGGCGTGCTCTTCACACTCCCCAAGAGAGATTAGTTCACGGAACTGTTAACTGGGCTCCACAAGGCACTAGAAGAGTTGGAAGACACAGGCCTACATGGCTGAGAACTATGGAGCGTGAAGTAGGAGATGATGAATGGAGAAGTATTGAATTAAAAGCCCAGAGAGAGAGAGAGAGAGAGAGAGAGAGAGAGAGAGAGAGAGAGAGAGAGAGATTAGTTCACTAAACTTTTAACTGGGCTCCACAAGGCACTAGAAGAGTTGGAAGACACAGGCCTACATGGCTGAGAACTATGAAACGTGAAGTAGGAGATGATGAATGGAGAAGTATTGCCAGAGAGAGAGAGAGAGAGAGAGAGAGAGAGAGAGAGAGAGAGAGATTAGTTCACTAAACTTTTAACTGGGCTCCACAAGGCACTAGAAGAGTTGGAAGACCCAGACCTACATGGCTGAGGACTATGAAGCATGCAGTAGGAGATTTTGAATGGAGAAGTATTGATTTAAAAGCTCATGGTAGAGACGACTGGCAAAATCTAACCGAGGCCCTTTACGTCAATAGGCGTTGGAGGAGATGATGATATTGATGGTGATGATGATGATGATGGTGATGATGATGATGATGATGCATAATATATAAGGAATAAATGAGCGAAAAATAATCAAGGTCATTTACGTCAATAGGCATAGGAGGGGATGATGATGATGATAATGATGATGATGATGATGAATAAGAAATAACGAATAAATGAGCAAGATCAAACCAAGGAGATGATGACGAAAATGATAATGATGATGACGAATAATAAATAAGAAATAAACGATAAATGAGAAAAATAATCAGAACGAACAACATTAAAAGGAAAGGTGGCCAAATGACTCTTGTAAATCCAGGGTCATTTTTTTTTTTATAGGCGTGACAGACGGGAAATAAAAAGCCGCTATAAAAGGCTCCTTTCATTTCCTCCTGGTCTCTGTCTCGTTAAAATAAATTGTGAAGAAAAGGAAACTTCCTTTGGGTGAGGCTGAGGAAGCGTCTGAAGATGCGGGTTGAGATATAGCTTAGTCAAAGGGGTCGTGTGAGAGGGTGATGCACGCGCGCACACACGCACACACGCACACATACACACACACGCACACACGCACACACGCACACATACACACACACGCACACACACACGCACACACACACATATATATATATATATATATATATATATATATATATATATATATATATATATATATATATATGTCGAAACAGTGCTGTAGTGAAAACTTAAGAGGCTGAGGAAATATGAAGATTCCTGCAGGAAATACATTGACGCCACTTAAGCTATCGCCCTTAATTAAATTCATACACACACACACACACACAGACACACACACATATATATATATACATATATATATATATATATATATATATATATATATATATATATATATATATATATATTCAAATGAGACATATATTTTGAATACATTAAAGTCTGGATTCTCTTACCGACCTCAGGATCAAAGCCCGAGGCGAAATCACTCAAAGACTATAGCATTTTACCGGCTGGGTTTCGAACCCTGGTCCAGGATACTTGTATGACAGTGACATTACCATTTAGCCACGAAGAAATGTACAAAATGTATCATATATACATACATTCCTTTCTGAGTAGGGATGCCTTAACGTGGTGAAAGGGTTTGTGTATTGCTATGATCAGCAAAACTGTACTAGTCAGGGACGCACATACTAGGTTGGTTTGCTGTAAGCGGTTAGACAAAAGTCTCAAACCATCATCAATCCGCACTGGCAAGCGTGGTGGTGAAAACTGGAGAAACCACAGACATGAATAAGGGCATGTTTGGGGCCTTTGTCCTGCAGTGGACTAGAAACGGCTGCATTTTGTTGTTGTTGTTGTGTGTTTGCCTGTCTGTATGTTACATAAATAACATCCATTTAAAAATGTTCTCTACAACATGCACCACCCAAAAAATCCAAAATCCTTTAACAAAAGCTTTCAAAAAAAAAAAAAAATTATAGGGCACATCCAAATTCTGAGAACGACCTCCAACTTCGGCGAAGCCTGCAATCTAACAGGACATAACAGGTGGGATGACTGACGGGCGAAATGTCATATGATGTCACAGTGTCCGTCCGTCATTCTCTTCAGCTGCTCGTGTCAAATTCTTCCAGCATTCTGGATTTCCAGAGTTTTTGTTCTAACCCATTAGCCATTGCGCCTTAGAGCCGAGGCGTATTAAAGTTAAAAAAGTTGTCTATTTTCAGTTCTAGTTTTATCAGAATAGATGCTCATCAGAACGTCAGTCGGGCAAGCCCAAACTGTGGTGCTCAACCATAACTTGAGGCATATAAAGGTTAAAAAGTGTCTATTTTCAGTTCAAGTTTTATCAGAATAGATGCTCATCAGAACGTCAGCCGGGCTAGCTCAACCCCCTCACTGTGGTGCCCAAGCACAGTGGCCTCCCTAGTAAACTGCTTGAAATCACGGTCCCGGGTGGGGATCGATCTGCTGTCATGCAAATGCTAGGCGAACACGTTACTACTGTACTAGAATGTATCCTCATAATTTGGCTATTAAATAATTTGTTATTTAGATGTCCCTTAATGTTTACTTAAAGGTTTAAATGTTACTCATGAATGGCAGAGCCAAGGGACAGGACAGTGTTCTAGAGACTAACCATATAGACAGCCCCAAAGGACCAGGGAGGACCAGGCAATAGCTGCAGATGACTCAGCAGGTAGATCTATAGGCTCCCCTAAACCCAATCTCAACCTCACAAGAACGGTAAGGTCTTGTTCACAAGTCAATACGATCAAGCCATGAGCGCACGATCTTCAATGAGCTCCTTCACACCTGAGAACACTTTAGCCGTTCGGGGAAGATTAACTGACTCTCTCTCTCTCTCTCTCTCTCTCTCTCTCTCTCTCTCTCTCTCTCTCTCTCTCTCTCTCTCTATCCTCATTGCAAAATCCATTTTTTCTTCTTCTATTCGTGACCCAATTCTTTGATCCTCCAGATTAAAGCATTCACGTCACTTTTCAACATGGAATTTTCTTCCTCATTCCAGAAAAATATGAGATTCCAATCACGCTGAGCTCAGGGCATTCCCAAAAATTGGGAATTAATCTTGACAAACCTTGGGTATAATAGTCGATAGGTAATGGGTGGAAGTGAGGCTTGAGATTGATAAATTTCCTGTAGGTATTGGACTTTAACTTTATAAAGCAAATCTGTAAAGTTAATAATGGTTGTCAGGGGACATTAACTTTAAAAAGCAACTCTATAAAGTTAAAGTTACTCATTCTATAATTGAAATCATGACGAATGATCTGTTTTGTAAAGATAAGAATTAGATATCTCGGCTCTGTAGATAGTAGGGCAGATGAAATGTTAATTCAATAATAAAGTCAAGTTTTACTAGTTTTACTACGCCTTGAATAAAGTTTCATTCATAAAAATGGCTACGGAGTAAATGTACGGAGATAAAGCCAGCTATCTCGGCTCTGTAGATAGAATGGTAGATGAAATGTTAATTCAATAAGTCAAGTTTTACTAGTTTTACTACGCCTTGAATAAAGTTTCATTCATAAAAATGGCTACATAGTAAATGTGCGGAGATAAAGCCAGGAATATACACTTTATTAGATGTAAGAAGATAAAGTTTCTTATATAAAGATGGCCATGAATATACGGAAACAAAGTCATGATAAAGTTTAGTGAAAATACGTAAATAGAATACTTAAAGTCCCTACCCATACGAAGATAAAATAACCCACTTAAAGCTAATCAGTAAAGAAACGGGTATAAAGCAGGCCAGGTCGAACCTCTGGGATAAAGCCCACAAGCTAATTCCACTCAGATATAAGGCAGACGAAGGCTCAATGGATTGATAAAGCAACGAAGGTAAAGCCATGCACGTATAAAGCCCGCAGACAGAAATACCAAAGGAAGACAAAATTTATTTACCTCCCCAGTCGGCCCTTATGCAAATGACTTACATTGAAGCTCATTGGGGCATAATTAAAGAGGGTATTCATTTCACGAATAAAAAAGAGAAATCTGCACAAAACGCAACAAAGGGGGTAAAAAATGTCGCGAAAAAAAGTGTAAACTGAGAAAAATGGACATTTGGGAAGAGATGTTCTGTGTGTGTATTTTTTTTTTTTTTTATTTTGACATGGAGGAGCTATTCATGTTCTCTCTTTTATTTAGCATTTTGGAACTGCTCTGAATAGTTAAGTAAGCCTTTATAGGAATGGGCGAATTATCTATCTATCTATCTATCTATCTATCTATCTATATATATGTATATATATATATAATATATATATATATATATATATATATATATATATATATATATATATATATATATATATATATATATACATGAATAATCCTTTATCAATGGAGATAACTTATGGTGGTTTGAGGGAGTCTAGAGGTCTATCTGCTGAGTCATCAGCAGCCATTACCTTGCCCTCCTTGGTCCTAACTTGGGTGGAGAAGTGGGCTTGGGCATTGTCCTGCTTGATAGGGCAATGTCACTGTCCCTTGCCTCTGCCATCCATGAGCGGCCTTTAAGGGTTTGTGTATCATCATGATCAGGGAAGCTGTACTAGTCAGGGTCATCCATACTAGGTTGGTTTGCCGTGAGCGATCCAATAAAATTCTCCCACCATCACCAATCCACACTGACCAGCGCGACGATGAAATTGATCACACCTCAGACATGACTAAAGACATGTCTGAGGCCTTTGTCCTGTTTGTCCCGCAGTGGATTAGAAACAGGTGTATTTGTTGTTGTTGTGGATATATATATATATATATATATATATATATATATATATATATATATATATATATATATATATAAATATCACCCACGAACGGCATTTAATACCGAATTCTATCTGGGAATATATATCCACTTGGAATTCATTTTATGGTAACAGCTTCTGGCCGGGTGGAGATTCGAACCCCCACCTGTGCGGCTTGAAACTATGCCTACAGTGACTCTACCGAGTGAGCTATCAAGAGAGAATAAAAGTTTATGACAAATCTCCGTACATATTCCTATCGAATTTAGGAATCTGTTCATAGACTTGAAATATACCTATCTCGACCATGATAGCTGAATCGTGAGTTTGTAACACTTACAAACTCACGATTCAGCTATCATGGTCGAGATAGGTATATTTCAAGTCTATGAACAGATTCCTAAATTCGATAGGAATATGTACGGAGATTTGTCATAAACTTTTATTCTCTCTTGATAGCTCACTCGGTAGAGTCACTGTAGGCATAGTTTCAAGCCGCACAGGTGGGGGTTCGAATCTCCACCCGGCCAGAAGCTGTTACCATAAAATGAATTCCAAGTGGATATATATTCCCAGATAGAATTCGGTATTAAATGCCGTTCGTGGGTGATATTTACATTGATTGAAATCACGTGTGCTTGTGATATATGTTCATATATATATATATATATATATATATATATATATATATATATATATATGTGTGTGTGTGTGTGTTGTTTTTCCTTATTATATCAAAATGCCCCTTTCTATATTTTCACCTGCATTAAACCGCCCTAATTTTTTGTACCAATCCGTCTTCGTTTTCCCCCGCGCCATT
>NC_090754.1:53641677-53646677 GCF_036898095.1 Palaemon carinicauda
TGGTTGAGCACCACAGTTTTGGGCTAGCCCGACTGACGTTCTGATGAGCATTTATTCTGATAAAACTTGAACTGAAATTAGACACTTTTTAACCTTTACATGCCTCAAGTTATGGTTGAGCACCACAGTTTTGGGCTAGCCCGACTGACGTTCTGATGAGCATCTATTCTGATAAAACTGGAACTGGAAATAGACAACTTTTTAACTTTTATACGCCTCGGTTCTAAGGCGCAATGGCTAATGGGTTAGAACAAAAACCCTGGAAATCCAGAATGCTGGAAGAATTTGACACGAGCAGCTGAAGAGAATGACGGACGGACACTGTGACGTCATGTGACATTTCGGCCGTCAGTCATCCCACTAGTGTTATGTCGTGTTAGATTGCAGGCTTCGCCCAAGTCGGAGGTCGTTCCGAGAATTCGGATGTGCCCTATATTCTTTTTTTTTTTTTTTTTTTTGAAAGCTTTTGGATTTTTTGAGTGGTGCATGTTGTAGAGAACATTTTTAAATGGATGTTATTCATGTAACATACAGACAGGCAAACACACAACAACAACAAAAAAATGCAGCCGTTTCTAGTCCACTGCAGGACAAAGGCCCCAAACATGCCCTTATTCATGTCTGTGGTTTGGCCAGTTTTCACCACCACGCTTGCCAGTGCGGATTGATGATGGTTTGAGACTTTTGTCTTATCGCTTACAGAAAACCAACCTAGTATGGGCGTCTCTGACTAGTACAGTTTTGCTGATCATGGCGATACACAAACCCTTTCGCCACATTAAGACATCTCTACGCAGAAAGGGATGTATGTATATATATCAAATTTTGCACATTCCTTCGTGGCTAATTGGTAATGTCACTGTCATACAAGTATCCTGGACCACGGTTCGAAATCCAGCCGGTCAGATGCTATAGTCTTTGAGTGATTTCACCTGGGGCTCTGATCCCGAGGTTGTTAAGAGAATCCAGACTTTAATGTATTAATAATATATGTCTTATTTGAATATATATATATATATATATATATATATATATATATATATATATATATATATATATATATATAAATATATATATATATATATATATATATATATATATATATATATATATATATATATATATATATATATATATAATTTTCATTGAAGGCGATAGCTTTAGTGGCATCAATGTGTTTCCTGCAGGAATCTTCATATTCCCTCAGCTTCTTGAAGTGTTCAGAAGTAATCCTTTGGTTTGATGAACAATGATTATTCTTTTTCTTCATACTTTCTTCACTACAGCACTTTTTAAACATATACAAATATATATATATATATATATATATATATATATATATATATATATATATATACATTATATATATATATATATTATATATATATATATATATATATATATATATATATATATATATATATATATATATATGTGTGTGTGTGTGTGTGAGTGTGTGTGTGTGTGCGTGTGTGCGCGCGCGCATCACCCTCTCACACGACCCCTTTGACTAAGCTATATCTCAACCTGCTTCTTCAGACGCTTCCTCAGCCTCACCCAAAGGAAGTTTTCCTTTCTTCACAATTTATTTTAACGAGACAGAGACCAGGAGGAAATGAAAGGAGCCTTTTATAGCGGCTTTTTATTTCCCGTCTGTTACGCCTATAAAAAAAATGACCCTGGATTTACAAGAGTCATTTGGCCATCTTTCCTTTTAATGTTGTTCGTTCTTATTATTTTTCTCATTTATCGTTTATTTCTTATTTCTTATTCATCATCATTATCGTCATTTTCATCATAATCTCCTTGGTTAGATTTCGCTCATTTATTCCTTATTTCTTATTCATCTTCTTCATCATCATCATCATCTCCTCCTACGCCTATTGACGCAAAGGGCCTCGGTTAGATTTCGCCAGTCGTCTCTTTCTTGGGCTTTTAACTCAATACTTCTCCATTCATCATCTCCTACTTCACGCTTCATAGTCCTCAGCCATGTAAGCCTGGGTCTTCCAACTCTTCTAATGCCTTGTAGAGCCCAGTTGGGAGTTTAGTTAACTAATCTCTCTCTCTCGCTGGGCTTTTAATTCGATAGTTCTCCATTCATCATCTCCTACTTAACGCTTCATAGTCCTCAGCCATGTAGGCCTGTGTCTTCCAACTCTTTCTAGTGCTTTGTTGAGCTTAATTGGAAGTTTGGTGAACTAATCTCTCTTTGGGCTTTTAATTCAATGTTTCTCCATTCATCATCTCCTATTTCACGCTTCATAGTCCTCAGCCATGTAGATCTGGGTCTTCCAACTCTTCTAGTGCCTCGTGGAGCCCAGTTGAAAGTTTGGTGATCTAATCTCTCACGGGGAGTTCGAAGAGCATGCCCAAACCATCTCCATCTACCCCTCTTATTAAAGTATGTATAATATATCCCCTATTTCCCATTATGTTCGTATTTATTATTTTTATTTAGTTATTAGAATTAACTATTCGTTCTACAAAAATATACCAACGTCTAATAGTTTTCTCCACCACGATTATTATAATCTTTTATCTTTTGTTTTTTATATGCCCCCTATTCCTTTTTATTTTATACTATTTACTATTTATTATTTTAATCTAATTATCATTCAAATCAACTAACATTTCTAGCGAAATATACCAACGTCCAATACTTTTCTCTACCACTTCATTCTAATCTTTTATTTTCAATTTTTTCATTCAGGCATATTACACCACTTTCATCTCATACTCGTAGTCTTTTCGTCTCTAAATTCTCTAAGCTTCGTCACTATCTCATTCGCTGCTCAAATTTCATGAATTTAAATTCCTCTCCTCTTTAAATATTTCCTTTGTGCATATTTTGAGCCAGAGAAAATAATAGACGAACGAGGAGCGTAAAATTCTTGAATTCTTAAATTCTTATATTCAAAATTCTTACATTCTTAAATTCAAAATGCAAAAGAGGCAACTGGAGGCTTTTTCTTTTTATCTGTTGTTATTTGGGAACGTGGAAAGTGTGATGGTTATTTTCAACGTTTAATTTAGAATTATTATTAACAAAATCATTAAAATTACTGAATCTATTATTATCAGTAAAATTTTAGAAATTGTTATTACGAAAATTATTATTGTTCAAATTACTGAAATTATTATTTTCGAAGCCTGTATTAAGGTGATACAATCTTATCTCTTCTGAAAACATGTAAATAATTTGTTCCAATATTATTTCAGAAGCCTGTATTAAGGTGATATAATCTTACCTCTTTTAAAATTATAAATAATTTGTTCTAATATTATTTTCTCAGCTTGCATTATGGTGATACAATCTTCCCTCTTCTGAAAACATATAAATAATTTGTTCCAATATTATTTTCTCAGCTTGCATTATGACGATACAATCTTACTCTTCTGAAAACATATCAATAATATGTTCCAATATTATTTTCTCATCTTGCATTATGACGTTACAATCTTACTCTTCTGAAAACATATAAACAATTTGTTTCAATAATTTTTTCTCAGGTTGCATTATGGTGATACACCCTTCTTTCTTCAGAAAACATGTAAACAATTTGTTCCAATATTATTTTCTCAGGCTGCATTATGAAGATGCAATCTTACTCTTTTGAAAATAAACAAACCCACACAAACTCATCCCAGTATTAATCTTACATCTGAAAATAAACAGACAAAAATTTATCACAAATAAACATTCTCTTATGTTCCGGAAACTCATCAACATTAAATTAATTATACACCTCAAAGGAATTAATCAAAATCAAGAAAAGTATCTGTGGAATTCTATAACTCGCGACTCGATGCATTTGCATCGGACGCTTTAAAAAGGTCCCATTTTACTAAGGCAAATTACTACTTTACCAATTCCTTGTAATTTATGGAAATAACCTCCCTCCAACTACGGCAACTCCGGCGGATCCTGTAAAGATTCCAAATGCCATTAAGGGAATTGCTTCCTTATTTATGGGCTGGAAACTGGAAGGGCTTCAGACCGAATGACTGGGGTAACTAGAGTTGTAATTCCTTTTCTCCTAGAGTCCTACTTTCCTCCGACGGACGCTTACGCCTCGAAAAGGATAAAGAATCCTTTATTTTAGATTTTGTGATTTATTCAGTTTAATAACGATGGGATTTATGAGTTTTGGTGGCCTATTAGGAGCTATTAAAGGGAGAAGATGCAGATGGAGGCCAGAGAATTATATGGCGAGATAAGGTGAAGGATGATATGGAGAGAAGAGGTTTGGTGGAAGAGTATGCCTCTAATAAAGGCGTTCTGTCAGACTAGGGTTCGAATCCTGCTCAAGCTTGATAGATTCTTGCATTGTCTGCAACCTCACCATCCTTGTGAGCTAAACATCCGGTTTTGAGGGAGCCTATAGGTCTACCTGCTGAGTCATCAGCAGCCATTGTCTGCCTGTCCCTGGTCCTAGCTTGGATGGAGAGGGCCCATGGCTGCTGATCATATGGATATATGGTCAGTCTTTAATGCATTTTCCTGCTAGACCATTGTCACTGTCCATTGTCTCTGCCATTCATGAGTGGCCTTTAAACCTTCGATAACGCATTTACTCCGTGAGTGCTTTTACTTGGGAAAATTTTATCTTACTCTAATATCTATTTGATTTTGTTAAAATATTTATCGTTTATATATGGAATATTTATTTTAATATTGTTATTGTTCTTAAAATATTTTATTTTCCTGGTTTCCTTTCCTCACTGGGCTATTTTCCCTGTTGGAGCCCCCGGGCTTATAGTATCCTGTTTTTTTCCAATTAGGGTTGTAGCTTTGCAAGTTATAATAATAATAATAATAATAATAATAATAATAATAATATTGATCTATGTATTTCCACCACTTAAGATATCAAATGACAATGAAGTCAATATTAAAATTCTCTCTCTCTCTCTCTCTCTCTCTCTCTCTCTCTCTCTCTCACTCTCTCTCTCTCTCTCTCTCTCTCTAAATGAAAGCATTTTGTACCTCTGTACAT
>NC_090754.1:53661824-53666824 GCF_036898095.1 Palaemon carinicauda
TAACCGCCTGGCCTGATGATGATTGCTTGGCTTAACCGCCTGGCCTGATGATGATTGCTTGGCTTAACCGCCTGGCCTGATGATGATTGCTTGGCTTAACCGCCTGGCCTGATGATGATGCTTGGCTTAACCGCCTGGCCTGATGATGATTGCTTGGCTTAACCGCCTGGCCTGATGATGATGCTTGGCTTAACCGCCTGGCCTGATGATGATTGCTTGGCTTAACCGCCTGGCCTGATGATGATTGCTTGGCTTAACCGCCTGGCCTGATGATGATTGCTTGGCTTAACCGCCTGGCCTGATGATGATTGCTTGGCTTAACCGCCTGGCCTGATGATGATTGCTTGGCTTAACCGCCTGGCCTGATGATGATTGCTTGGCTTAACCGCCTGGCCTGATGATGATTGCTTGGCTTAACCGCCTGGCCTGATAATGATGCTTGGCTTAACCGCCTGGCCTGATGATGATGCTTGGCTTAACCGCCTGGCCTGATGATGATGCTTGGCTTAACGCCTGGTCTGATGATGATGCTTGGCTTAACCGCCTGGCCTGATAATGATTGCTTGGCTTAACCGCCTGGCCTGATGATGATGCTTGGCTTAACCGCCTGGCCTGATAATGATGCTTGGCTTAACCGCCTGGCCTGATAATGATTGCTTGGCTTAACCGCCTGGCCTGATGATGATTGCTTGGCTTAACCGCCTGGCCAGATGATGATGCTTGGCTTAACCGCCTGGCCTGATGATGATGCTTGGCTTAACCGCCTGGCCTGATGATGATGCTTGGCTTAACCGCCTGGCCTGATGATGATTGCTTGGCTTAACCGCCTGGCCTGATGATGATTGCTTGGCTTAACCGCCTGGCCTGATGATGATTGCTTGGCTTAACCGCCTGGCCTGATGATGATTGCTTGGCTTAACCGCCTGGCCTGATAATGATGCTTGGCTTAACCGCCTGGCCTGATGATGATGCTTGGCTTAACCGCCTGGCCTGATAATGATGCTTGGCTTAACGCCTGGTCTGATGATGATGATTGGCTTAACCGCCTGGCCTGATGATGATGCTTGGCTTAACCGCCTGGCCTGATGATGATTGCTTGGCTTAACCGCCTGGCCTGATGATGATTGCTTGGCTTAACCGCCTGGCCTGATGATGATTGCTTGGCTTAACCGCCTGGCCTGATGATGATTGCTTGGCTTAACCGCCTGGCCTGATAATGATGCTTGGCTTAACCGCCTGGCCTGATGATGATGCTTGGCTTAACCGCCTGGCCTGATGATGATGCTTGGCTTAACGCCTGGTCTGATGATGATGCTTGGCTTAACCGCCTGGCCTGATGATGATGCTTGGCTTAACCGCCTGGCCTGATAATGATTGCTTGGCTTAACCGCCTGGCCTGATGATGATGCTTGGCTTAACCGCCTGGCCTGATGATGATGCTTGGCTTAACCGCCTGGCCTGATAATGATTGCTTGGCTTAACCGCCTGGCCTGATGATGATTGCTTGGCTTAACCGCCTGGCCAGATGATGATGCTTGGCTTAACCGCCTGGCCTGATGATGATGCTTGGCTTAACCGCCTGGCCTGATGATGATGCTTGGCTTAACCGCCTGGCCTGATGATGATGCTTGGCTTAACCGCCTGGCCTGATGATGATGCTTGGCTTCACCGCCTGGCCTGATGATGATGCTTGGCTTCACTGCCTGGCCTGATGATGATGCTTGGCTTAACCGCCTGGCCTGATAATGATGCTTGGCTTAACCGCCTGGCCTGATGATGATGCTTGGCTTCACTGCCTGGCCTGATAATGATGCTTGGCTTCACCGCCTGGCCTGATGATGATGCTTGTCTTAACCGCCTGGCCTGATAATGATGCTTGGCTTCACCGCCTGGCCTGATGATGATGCTTGGCTTCACTGCCTGGCCTGATAATGATGCTTGGCTTCACTGCCTGGCCTCATGATGATGCTTGGCTTAACCGCCTGGCCTGATAATGATGCTTGGCTTAACTACCTGGCCTGATAATGATGCTTGGCTTAACCGCCTGGCCTAATAATGATGCTTGGCTTCACCGCGTGGCCTGATAATGATGCTTGGCTTAACCGCCTGGCCTGATCATGACCCTCGGCTTAACCGCCTGGCCTCATAAAGTAACGGCTTCACCGCCTGGCCTGATAATGATGCTTGGCTTAACCGCCTGGCCTGATAATGATGCTTGGCTTAACCGCCTGGCCAGATAATGATGCTTGGCTTAACCGCCTGGCCTGATAATGATGCTTGGCTTAACCGCCTGGCCTGATAATGATGCTTGGCTTAACCGCCTGGCCTGATAATGATGCTTGGCTTAAGCGCCTGGCCTGATAATGATGCTTGGCTTAACCGCCCGGCCTTATGAAGTCGCTTGGCTTCACCGCCTGGCCTGATAATGATGCTTGGCTTAACCACCTGGCCTGATAATGATGCTTGGCTCAACCGCCTGGCCTGATGATGATGCTTGGCTTAACCGCCTGGCCTGATAATGATGCTTGGCTTTACCGCCTGGCCTGATAATGATGCTTGGCTTTACCGCCTGGCCTGATAATGATGCTTGGCTTTACCGCCTGGCCTGATAATGATGCTTGGCTTAACCGCCTGGCCTGATGATGATGCTTGGCTTAACCGCCTGGCCTGATAATGATGCTTGGCTTAACCACCTGGCCTGATAATGATGCTTGGCTTAACCACCTGTCCTGATAATGATGCTTGGCTTAACTGCCTGGCCTGATCATGACGCTTGGCTTAACCGCCTGGCCTCATAAAGTAACTTGGCTTCACCGCCTGGCCTGATAATGATGCTTGGCTTAACCGCCTGGCCTGATAATGATGCTTGGCTTAACCGCCTGGCTTGATAATGATGCTTGGCTTAACCGCCTGGCCTGATAATGATGCTTGGCTTAACCGCCTGGCCTGATAATGATGCTTGGCTTAACCGCCTGGCCTGATCATGACGCTTGGCTTAACTTGCCTGGCCTGATAATGATGCTTGGCTTAACCGCCTGGCCTGATAATGATGCTTGGATTAACTGCCTGGCCTGATCATGACGCTTGGCTTAACCGCCTGGCCTCAAAGTAACTTGGCTTAACCGCCCGGCCTTATGAAGACGCTTGGATTCACCGCCTGGCCTGATAATGATGCTTGGCTTAACCGCCTGGCCTGATGATGCTTGACTTAACCGCCTGGCCTGATAATGATGCTTGGCTTAACCGCCTGGCCTGATCATGACGCTTGGCTTAACCGCCTGGCCTCATAAAGTAACTTGGATTAACCGCCCGGCCTTATGAAGACGCTTGGCTTCACCGCCTGGCGTGATAATGATGCTTGGCTTAACCGCCTGGCCTGGTAATGATGCTTGACTTAACCGCCTGGCCTGATAATGATGCTTGGCTTAACCGCCTGGCCTGATAATGATGCTTGGCTTCACCGCCTGGCCTGATAATGATGCTTGGCTTAACCGCCTGGCCTGATAATGACGCTTGGCTTAACCGCCTGGCCTGATAATGATGCTTGGCTTAACCGACTGGCCTGATAATGATGCTTGGCTTAACCGCCTGGCCTGATCATGACGCTTGGCTTAACCGCCTGGCCTCATAAAGTAACTTGGCTTAACCGCCCGGCCTTATGAAGACGCTTGGCTTCACCGCCTGGCCTGATAATGATGCTTGGCTTCACTGCCTGGCCTGATAATGATGCTTGGCTTCACTGCCTGGCCTGATAATGATGCTTGGCTTAACCGCCTGGCCTGATAATGATGCTTGGCTTAACGCCTGGTCTGATGATGATGCTTGGCTTAACCGCCTGTCCTGATGATGATGCTTGGCTTAACCGCCTGGCCTGATAATGATGCTTGGCTTCACCGCCTGGCCTGATAATGATGCTTGGCTTCACCGCCTGGCCTGATAATGATGCTTGGCTTAACCGCCTGGCCTGATCATGACGCTTGGCTTAACTGCCTGGCCTCATACAGTAACTTGGCTTAACCGCCCAGCTTTATGAAGACGCTTGGCTTAACCGCCTGGCCTGATAATGATGCTTGGTTTAACCACCTGGCCTGATAATGATGCTTGGCTTAACCGCCTGGCCTGATCATGACGCTTGGCTTAACCGCCTGGCCTGATAATGATGCTTGGCTTAACCGCCTGGCCTGATAATGATGCTTGGCTTAACCGCCTGGCCTGATAATGATGCTTGGCTTGACCGCCTGGCCTGATCATGATGCTTGGCTTAACCGCCTGGCCTGATCATGATGCTTGGCTTAACCGGTTGGCCTGATAATGATGCTTGGCTTAACCACCCGGCCTTATGAAGACGCTTGGCTTAACCGCCCGGCCTGATAATGACCCTTGGCTTAACCGCCTGGCCTGATAATGATGCTTAGCTTAACCGCCTGGCCTGATAATGATGCTTGGCTTAACTGCCTGGCCTGATAATGATGCTTGGCTTAACCACCTGGCCTGATAATGATGCATGGCTTCACCGCCTGGCCTGATAATGATGCTTGGCTTAACCGCCTGGCCTGATAATGATGCTTGGCTTCACCGCCTGGCCTGATAATGATGCTTGGCTTCACCGCCTGGCCTGATAATGATGCTTGGCTTAACCGCCTGGCCTGATAATGATGCTTGGCTTAACCGCCTGGCCTGATAATGATGCTCGGCTTCACCGCCTGGCCTGATAATGATGCTTGGCTTCACCGCCTGGCCTGATAATGATGCTTGGCTTAACCGCCTGGCCTGATAATGACGCTTGGCTTAACCGCCTGGCCTGATATAAAGCAGAAGCAGCAGTTTAGATGTGGAGGAGAAGCAGCTACAAAGAAAAGGACGAAAAAAGGGTGGGAAGGAGGGTCGTGGGAACCGAGCCCGCATAAATGGAATTGGGCTAAACCCACCTGATGAGCCCTTTGGTCAGGGCGAAACCCTCAGGTGTTTCATTTTGGAACTAGTATTGCTACGAGTATGTA
>NC_090754.1:53669324-53671824 GCF_036898095.1 Palaemon carinicauda
AAAAGAATTTGTTCTGAAAACATTCTGGAAATGTGAAAATAAAGCTGAAGTGCAGAGACAATTTACGAGCGAGTTCCACACAGATGCCCCAACACGCGCCACCATTTCAGGAATCGTAGATAACTTTGAGAATCATGGGACCATCCAGTGCATGAGAAAAGGACATCCTGGACGAAAAAGAACATCGACAAGACCAACTAAAGAGCAAGATGTTATGGCAAATGTTCAGAATTCAACACGAAAATCTGTTCGTCAACGGTCACGTGAAAGAGGTATCCAAAAATCGAGCGTCCATCACATTTAGAAGCGGTGCGCAGCAGAAAACTTGAAACAATTGACAAACTTAGAGAAGCAATTGAAGAATGTGCTCAGATACCAGAGAAATGCTACTAACAGTTTGTAGTTCCATATTTTCACGATGCAAAAAGTGTATTGAGCAAAACGGCAACCAGTTTGAACACTTGATGTGAGCTGATCTCTTTTTTTTGAACCTTCTCAAATTGTGCCATATATCCTTACTTTTTCACTGCGAACTCTCAGAATCTTTAAATGTGCATTGTTTCTCTCCTGTGAATCTGTTTTCCACGTTAATATCAATAAATTGAACAAGTTGTAACAATCCAAAGAGTGTATACATTATTTTGGGACACCCTGTATATATATATATATATATACACACACACATATATATATATACATTATAAATATATACATATAAACATAAAAACATATACATATACATATGGTATATATATATATATATATATATACACACACGTATATATGAATAGTTTCCTTGTCACTAACATCGTTGATGATTTCACAAATAAACTTTAGCTAAAATTTTATAACCAACAAAAAACTCTTCTCTGAGAAAAAAAATTTCGAAGCGGGTTTTTCGAAAGACAGTTATAAACAATTTGTATTTAAGTCTGAAGGTTAGATTGTTCTTAAAAATTAGTTTTTGCAAAGGCTAAAGTTACTATAAAAGCTAATGCAAAAATTAGATAACGTATTAATCAGCCACAAAATCAAACCATTGTTCTCTAATCTTGGATAGTGCCAAAGCCTCTGTACCATGGTCTTCCACTGTCTTGGGTTAGAGTTCTCTTGCTAGAGGGTGTACTCGGGCACACTATTCTATCTTTATTCTCTTCCTCTTGTTTTGTTAAAGTTTTTATAGTTTATATAGGAGATATTTATTTCAATGTTGTTGCTCTTCTTAAAATATTTTATTTTTCTTCGTTTCCTTTCCTCACCGAGCTATTTTCCCTGTTGGAGCCCCTGGGCTTATAGCACCCTGCTTTTCCAACTAGGGTTGTAGCTCAGCAAATAATAATAATAATAATAATAATAATAATAATAATAATAATAATAATAATAATAATAATAATAATAATAATCTTTTAACTACCCTAGATTTTTCACATATACATGGTCAAGTTAGGCTTAATACTGTTTAATTCACAAGTGCATTTGAAAGAATTTCGAGAGCTTACTTTAATAACTTACTTTGATGGCTGCTTTTCCGGTCCCATACAGCAGGGGAACCCCACTCTCTACAGGACCTCCACTGTCGTTACATCTTGTTCGTTCGGAGTATTCCACATTTCATATCACGTATTGCTCATATACTTTTAAATCGTCACTGCCATACGTCTCATTGAATCAGAAAGTCTTCAGTCTCAGCTTGAAAGTCTAGATAGCTTCAATCATTCGGATGTCTCGTAGGAGCTTATTGTTTTGTCTCGGGGCAGCATATTTCAAGGCTCTAGACTCTGGAGCCTACAGTTGACATGTAACTAGGTTCTGATAGTTTGAAACCATCTGTAACTATTCTCGTGTCAGTGCGCAATATGCAGCAATTCCATTTAGTATTTTGGACGACCGGTTCTGATAATCTGGTGGGTTACTGTACATATTTTAAATTCAATTCTCGCTTTAATTGTCAGCCAGTGTAAATCAATTAGTATAGGGGTGATCCTTTCTCTTGGTGGGACACCTTTTATCAGTCTTGCTCCTCTGTTTATGTTTTGCAATTTCTTAAGTTGTATTTTTTATAAATTGTAATGAATGGAGTCGCAGTAGTTAATCCCGGTATTAACACAGTTCATCACAAGTTTCTTTGCATAAAGATACGTGTCGGTTGAAGTCATGATTCAATGAATAAGAATTCACAAATAATACTTTCCATATTCGATTTATCTTATACCGGATTATATCCACCGCCTACTTCATTAATCAATTTCTATGTATGAAATAAATTCACCTGGACTCATAATCAGACAGTCGTTGCCTTAATGTCCAAATGGAACTTCTAAGTATATTTGAAAAGGCCTAAAATGTTTGACCTACGTCGACCGAACTTGCTACTGAGAAAATGAAAAATTACATTTTATCATATAAACTATGAGATCGTAATTTCTCCTTCAATGTGTAATTGGAAATTTAATGAGACTTTAATTTCACGCAAAGTAGGAATTCGCGATAACTATTTTCG
>NC_090754.1:53676824-53684324 GCF_036898095.1 Palaemon carinicauda
TTAAATATCACCTACGATCCAAGGGCCTAATTATACCTTTGCAGAGCAAAACCTGTACACATTTTACGCTGTCACTTATCATATTTTGCCTACATAACCTGTTTGAGACGTTGGAAAAGCTGAGAAAAAAATTAATTCGAAACATATGATAAATTATATAAAACTGTATAACTTTCGATTCAATTCTAGCTGGCTGCATAGAAGTTCTAATTATGGTCATAGATTTTCCTTCTTTATATTTACGTCAAAACTGGTGATTAAAGCCTATATACTTATTGAAAAGCCTGTCAAAATTTTGATATATAAGTGAATATAGTAACACAGGTCCTTAAATATCCTGTATATAGATTGGAGAGCCTATTCAGAACTCATATCACACTGTACAATGTCTTCGAAAGTGACAATGAATAAGGACACTAGGAAAATCTTCAAAGATGGCCGTCAACATATCTTAGAATACCTCGATACATAAACTTTTCGAAAATACACAATCAAACCTTCTAAAGATACTGATTATTCGAACTTGACTTTTGAATTAAGACGGATCCTCGGAAATGCAAGAAAACCAAACTTTAAAAAGCCAGCAATTACCTTAAATATTCCTTCTTTATGTAGGCACTTGTTAAACAACACGTCTTCTCGAAATGATGTCTGTAGCTTCAATGCCTCTACAGCAGCTCACACAAAGAAGTCCTTCAACCAATCAGAATCGTCCACCTCACCCAGCAATTCTATCACCTCTTTCCATTGGCGTTCTCGGCTACCAGCTTTGTAAACTGTTCTCTTATTGGTTGGTTGGAATCAAGTACTCAAAAAGGCATTCGCATAAGTATAAGTAAAGTGTAGAAACAAATGTTTTGCGTTATCATAAGTTACTTACTGAACGCGACTGCCAGTTATATTTACATTAGTTTACGCTCTATAATAAGAGAAAACGAACAGTTCCACATTATTTAAAGAAAACTATTTCTATTGAATGGGAGACTTAAGTATATTACGTGACAATGTAATGGTTATCGCAAAACATATCATTTCACCATTATTTCAGCAAATATTTTTAATTACTTTAGAAATATTATCTTGATATATCCATAAGGATTCAAGATTTAATTCGAACTGGATTTAACTCATAATAAAAACAATCTATCGACAAACAGTGACAGTAAACGATTCATATAATTAGATTGAATTTTTGAATTTGGGTCATATGGCACAGTGCGGGGGCTGGGAGGCCATTCAGAGCCAAGTCGCAGCTAGGGGACTCACCGTAATATCTACTGTATACCACTAAAGGGGTACTGTTGGCAATAGCTCATTAGATATAGTAATGTTTGCTAGCTCTTCCTGTCCTGTACTAGTAAAGGAATGTCTCTCGACTACATATTGCGCAGCCAACAAATTGTGTTGACACGAGAATAACTACAGATGATTTCAAACTAATGGAACCTAGATATATGTTTACTGAAGGCTCTAGAGCCGAGACTATATAATTAGCTCCAACGAGAAATCCAAATGATTGTAGACATGAAGGCTTTCAAGAGGAAACTGAAGACTTTCTTATTCCACGAGTCTTTGACAGTGACGATTCAACAGTAAATGAGCAATACGTGATATGAAACGTTGAATACTCTGAAGGAACAAGGCAAAATGACAGTGGAGGTCCTGTAGAGAGTGGGGTTACCCTGTCGTATGTGACCAGATAAGCAGCCGTAAAGTAAACCTAAGTAGTCTCTCTTACGAAGAAGGTTTTATACATATCAGGAAGAGTAATGATTTTTTTTTACTGTATTCTTAATAGTATCAACGATTGGCGAGTTTGTTGGATTATTTGAGTGAGCAATAGTTCTTTACTTATCTCAATATCAACTTGTGTTCTAGATAGTCGATACGACGAATAGCCTGAATGCTTTAATCATTATATTCATATGAATCTTTGTACACACAAGCATTGTAACAATGGATGTTTTATAGCTTATAATATTTTATAGATCATTTGATCTATGCTTTATAAAACTTCCATCAAACATATACAACACTGAATAAAATCATAAAAGCCTGTCCACAGTCAACATTCTAAATTCTCAAAGTAGAACCTTCAAAAATACATCTTGATTGCTCTGTTTAAATCAGATTGATATGAATTATCGATATTCATCTAATTCCAGGTTATGAGAGCTATAGCTCTGCATTATACATTTTAATTCTGATTACTATATCCAATATGACAAGTTTCTTTTCCACAGCATCTCTGATTAAGCACACAACTTATCGTACCATAAAGGAAATACAGTCGGTGAACAAGCTATTGTTTTATAAGGAAGTTTAGCATTTCGTTATGACTGTAGAGAAAAGTTCTATCCTTTGACCTAGCTTCATTGAAACCTAGTTTAGGAAAATCAAAATGATTACAACAGTATCAAAGCCTGTTTAAATCTAGATATTAACGCTTACTCTGGTTCGTCGAACTGTCATGAAAACTAGTTATACGTCTTCTACTATCTCAACACTTCATAATGTAGTCTTCATTATTATTATTATTATTATTATCATTATTACTAATTGCTAAGCCACAACCCTAGTTGGAAAAGCAGAATGCTATAAGCCCAGGGGCTCCAACAGGGAAAATAGCCCAGTAAGGAAAGGAAACAAGGAAAAAATACATAGTAAGAATATTAAAATAGATATCTATGTAAACTACAAAAACTTAAATAAAACATGAGGAAGAGAAATAAGATAGAATTATTATTATCACTAGCCAAGCTACAACCCTAGTTGGAAAAGTAGAATGCTATAAGCCCAGGGGCTCCAACATGGAAAATAGCCCAGTAAGAAAAAAAAAAAAACAAGGAAAAAATACATATTTTAAGAATATTAAAACAAATATCTATGTAAACTATAAAAACTTCAATAAAACACGAGGAAGAGAAATTAGAAAGAATAGTGCAATATCAAGCTTTAGTAAAGGAAGGGTTTAAATCTTTGTAATTGACAAACTTCAGCTTTACAAACGAACACATTTCATTAAAGTTATGACCTCGTACTCTTAACTGAACACTGTCTTCTAGAATGCATGCACAAGACCAGATAGTGCACAGCAAACAATCACTTACTTACTTTTTACTTTTAGGGGTTTATTTCTCGCCCTCCATCAGACGCTAAGAGTCTGTTCAGGTGGGCCTTGTTGTGTGAAAATAATTTCTTTCCAGTTTATATTTTGCTCTGTATCTTTTCAGTTATTCGCTAGCATTTGTATTCAGGCTTAGTTTTCAGATCACTATCATAACACTTTCCAAAGAGATATGACTATGAACTGTGGCAAGAATTTACAGGTGACATTTGAATTGCAAAAACAAACATGGATCTGTTAAGAAACACCAGCTCTTTTACTAGTTTAATACAGAGGGGTTGGAGAATTCGAATGAAAACTTGCGTCTACACAGGTCCTCTAATTCGTATAACCTACGAAGTTGAATGTATTGCCTCTTCTAGTCTAGTCAGATACTGCTATTGTGAAGAAAATGGCACTTTATCATTATTAATGCTATAATAAAAAGGGGCAAGGAGTATCCGTGCAAGTTACATACCCTTTGAGTAGACTACGAATCACACCTCAAAGCAAAAATTTATATAGGACTAAACCTATAACTAACAGCCCGCTGTCATACAGTAAATAGGTTACTTCCGAGAATCGTACACACCACTTCACAGTTCTTATTTTGAATTACTAACACACTTTCGAGGTGTTTTGCCTTCTAACTTGAGCCCCTTCCACACGACGGGCAAATGAATGGCGGGCTGACAATTACCAATTTTGTTGCAAGAGTCAATCACCAGCGTATATAAGGTTGTAGACGAGGGAACCATGGCCAAACCCTTCAAGTGCCCGTGCCCATTTCTGGGGCACTGGACGGGCGCCTGAATATAAACTACGCCAGGCACAGCTCTGATTGCGCTTGCGGTTTGGCCTCTGCCCGGTAACTGGCCAAAGTTATATGTTGGCTGGCTGTGCGTACTACCTGCCTTGAAGGGTTTGATCTGACAACTGTTTCAAAGCGAGGGTATCGAGGGCAAATCAGTGTGCCCACCCTTCATGTGCAAGGAGCCTAAATCTGTTCACTACCGTTCCCCATAATGCTATGGGAACCGTAAATAAGACATTGTCTGGTTATGTGAACGGATCATACGAGTCACCAGAAGTAAAAGTGCTTCGGCTGTCTCCAGCCAAGAGAAAACTACACTGCCAAATCAATATTTTACTTAGCAAGGACACCTAAAGGCAGTTCCGCTTCTACAAGGAGGATTAAAATATGCTCCACTGCAGACTGTATATTATAACCTATATTTACACATTCAAAATAAGTCATAAAAGCTATACTGGTTAACATCATCCCTTTATGGAGCTTCCTATAAATCATTTTTGCAGTAACCATCTCCTAATTTCATATTTCATACCATTTAATTCAAAATTACATTTTCAGTTCAAGCTGCTTTTCATAACTGAAAATCTAGTTTCCAAGTATCAAGATTAAGTAAATTCTGCAAATGCAACCTTGCTTTTAAAGATATTTAAGAATTTTCTTAAGTGAACACCAGTAGGGTGTACCAGTAATTTAAAGGAACTTAAAATCCGTAAAACTTAGTATCCAGATAAAGCCTCGCTGAAAACTTGAAGGGTATTGTGTAACTAATTTTATTAAAATTTACCAAAAACCACTTACATTCCGTTTTCAACTTTCATAATCTTTTCTACGGATTATGAACTGTACTTTACCAACACATTTTCAGAGCTTTAAAGATTCACATTAGAAAGATCAATCATTAACATTTGCTTAGGCAAATACTCCAACGTAAATATCAGATTTAAAGAGACTCAATCTGTAAATACCAAATATCAAGGCTTCACATTCAAACTAATTTGGTAGTTGCTACCATCACTTAAATACCAGATGGATACTAACAATCTATAATACAGATAGAGAAGTACCAATGAATTTTTTATTCAACGAAAGTTAAAGATTCTTTATAACTCATTAACATTGCAATTAGAAGCTAACAAAAATAAGTACCATCAGACTTTACAAATCCACATGTGCTGAAACTTAAGCTAAAGTGATTAGCTATAACTGCATTGAACCATTTATTTGGCTAGTTAGAAAACCTTCAGGACTAAAAGCAAACCAAAGTTATGAGAAATATATGGAAGTATTTGAAAGTATAATTCTAGATGGAAAGGTAAGATTTACATTAATTACATTAACTAATCATGTCTATTACCAAAGAATTGCCACTGCAGTCCTATGAACCATTAAGACCAAATTAAACTTACAATTAAGAGACTAAATTAGTGAGAGAGTAACAATAGCCATGAGATTTTAAGTTATCTTTAGAAATACTGACCATTATTATGATTACTCAAAACTTAAAATTGTATCGATACAATTATACCGATCTCAATAGATGCGAACTAAGAATAGTGTCAAAATTCACCACTGAACAGTTGCACATTTTGCAGTAACAGTAAAGTCATTTAAACTTTGTACTTAGTAAGAAGTTAACATCCAGCTTCCAGGCTAGTACAGAGGCAGCGAGTTTTTCATTCGTATGGCAGCAGATCGAACAAGCCTGGCCCCGTAAATATTTAGTCAACTGCGAGTTAGGGCTGACGTTCTGGTGGATTACACTGGAACTAGATACCTTCAGCCTTCATATAGTGCAAGTCATCAACACCCACCATTGAAATTTGCCAACAGTTAACAGGCCCAGAGCATTTCACCCTGACACATACGCGAGTGTCCACCGTCGTAGTCTCTTAGCTGATATGTTAAAAGTTAATTTTAAAAGACACGCAAGTTCAGACTTCAAGGTAAACTACACTGAATAGGAAACATCCATTTGTCCGGGTAGGTAGCTTAGTCCACACATCACCTGGAAGGGATATTAGAAGTTTTAGTATGTGAATTTCTACAACACTTATTCAGAACTAAAGGTCATATGACTAAGGTAAAAAAGTCTATAGTATAACAATCATAAAAGGTCGTACGAATATAAACTAAAATAAACAAACCGAATTTAACCATGTATTAAAAAATTAAAAAAGTTACGAATAAAGTAAGTTGAACTGAACCAATGAATTAAGAAAGATAAATTTCAATACAAGTATGTGGAGTGGAAAAATGAAGTGGCATACGTGAAAGGAATTTCAAGTTTATATCTGCCAAGAACCTACTATACTAACTACTAAATTTTACTGTATGGCCGTAAGAATAAAAAATAAATTAACAACCGACGAACTAAGTAAAGGTCGAAACAAATTCAGTATAACACCATTAATTGAAACAATTTACACGTGAACCAAGGTGACATACTTACCAATAACTATGGAGAAGGCTGTCCAGGAATAGATCTCTGGCTCTTGTTTGAGTGTCCATATCAGCACCAAATTAAGGACTACCAGTGCCTGAGGGAATGGAAGGTTTTAGTTACCTCGTGGTATAGTTTTAGTTTCTTCCGGCTACATAATCCCGAAATAATCTTAGAATTGCAACCTTATAGTGAATTTTCATAAGATCAGTTTGACATTACATAATCCACACTAGTGCTAAAGTTATCTGCCAATGGAAAAGACTTTGAAAAGCCTATTTACCGACCAGATTGGAGAAAACTGAATTATGCTGATATGGATCTTCTCAAGTTATTTGCCTCGGCAACATTTCAACTCTTGATTGATACCGAACTATTAAACTCCGAACTATCTTCATTTGGTGTACTTCAAGGGTTAGGATCTTGAATTACTATTTGATAACTGAAATAGTTAAAAGCTAAAGGGACACGGCATGCCTTAGCCACGCCGAGAAGTCATAATCTACTCTTAAATTCACTACTTTAACCAAGATTAGTTATCCAAAAAGTCTAACTGATCTGTCCCTGGGTCATTCCCTAACGTCAAAAGTCCCGTGAAAATCTGTGCCGCAGTGTGTGCATAGTTTTGTATATTCAACACTAAATCAGCTTTTATTGAACTGTTACTTATATAACAAAGGAAAACTTTCATCAAAATAAGGAGAATGAACGAACTTATCCATACCCTCCATAAGAAAATTTTGTGTCCTAACAGCATTATCAAAACATTAAAATTCCGCAAAGTGATGGCAAAAATCCTTATAACCTAAAGACATGGGCCTAAAATCATAAATTCGATAATACCACACACTAAAACATTATTACTCACAGATATTAAATTTTGAAGGTAATACACCGCCACTGTCAAAGCACACTAAGCTACACAGAGATAGGTCTCAGTCTTGGTTTTGACACTGACAGAACATGGATGACAAAATACGAAACAGACATCCAGAACTTTTGCCTTCACTTCAGTGTCCTTGATTTGCCCAGTGTCGCCATCTGTTTCTAAGTTTAAGACCCACTAGTCTTCATTTTAATTGTTCATTACTTCTTTTGTAGTTTGTTTATTTCCTTGTTTTCTTTCCTCACTGGGCTATT
>NC_090754.1:53694324-53696824 GCF_036898095.1 Palaemon carinicauda
ATACGCACGTGTATATATATTTATATATATATGCATATATATAAATATATACATATAATATATATATATATATATATATATGCATATATAATATATATATATATATATATATACATATATAATAGATATATATATTTATATGTATATATATAAAACTCGTAGACGAGAATGACCATGAATGGGAGGTAAATCAGTTGTTGTTTGTGGATGATACAGTACTGGTTGCAGACGAGGAAGAGAAGCTTGGCCGATTAGTGACAAAGTTTGGAAGGGTGTGAGAGAAGGAAGCTGAGAATTAATGTGGGTAAGAGTACGGTTATGAGATGTACGAGAAGGGAAGGTAGTGCAAGGTTGAATGTCATGTTGAATGGAGAGTTACTTGAGGAGGTGGATCAGTTTAAGTACTTGGGGTCAAGTTGTTGCAGCAAATGGTGGAGTGGAAGCAGATGTACGTCAGGGAGTGAATGAAAGGGTGCAAAGTGTTGGGGGCAGTTGAGGGAGTAGTAAATAATAGAAGGTTGGGCATGAATGTAAAGAGATTTCTATTTGAGAAACGGATTGTACCAACTATTACGTATGGATCAGAGTTGTGGGGAATGAAAGTGACGGAGAGACGGAAATTGAATGTGTTTGAGATGAAGTGTCTAAGTAGTATGGTTGGTGTATCTCGATTAGATAGGGTTAGAAACGAAGTGGTGAGGGTGAGAACGGGTGTAAGAAATGAGTTAGCAGCTAGAGTGGATATGAATGTGTTGAGGTGGTTTGGCCATGTTGAGAAAATGGAAAATGGCTGTCTGCTAAAGAAGGTGATGAATGCAAGAGTTGATGGGAGAAGTACAAGAGGAAGGTCAAGGTTTGAGTGGATGGATGGAGTGAAGAAAGCTCTGGGTGATAGGAGGACAGATGTAAGAGAGGCAAGAGAGCGTGCTAGAAATAGGAATGAATGACGAGCGATTGTGACGCAGTTCCGGTGGGGCCTGTTGCTTCCTCCGGTGCCTTAGATGACCGCGGAGGTAGCAGCAGTAGGGGATTCAGCGTTATGAAACTTCATCTGTGGTGGATAACGGGGAAGGGTGGGCTATGGCACCCTAGCAATACCAGCTGAACTCGGTTGAGTCCCTTGTCAGGCTGGGAGGAATGTAGAGAGGAGAGGTCCCCTTTTTTGTTTCATTTGTTTGATGTCGGCTACCCCCCAAAACTGGGGGAAGTGCCTTGGTATATATATGTATGTATGTATGTATGTATATATATACATAGCCTATATGTGTTGTATATATGCTGTATTTTGTATATACGCACGTGTAATATATATATATATATAGATAGATAGATAGATAGATATATATATTCACGAATAAATGTATATATATACACACATATACATAAAATTGGTAAATGTATGTATATATATATATAATATATATACATATATATAAATATATAATATATACATATATACATTATATATATATATATATATATATACATATATATATATATATATATATATATTTACGAATACATGTATATATACACATATATACATATAATTGGTAAATATATATATATATATATATAATATTTATGAATACATGTATATATACACATATATACATATAATTGGTATATATATATGTGTGTGTGTATTGATAAATAAATATATATATATATATATATATATTTATATATATGATATATATATAATATATATATATATATATATATATTATATATATATATATATATTATATATATATATATATATATATATATTATATATATATATATATATATATATCAACATTTACCTTTCCCAAACCTCTAGACAAGATATTCGACCACATCCATTAATATGTAAAAAAAGAGTATTCTCTATTCTTGCTATTTTCCCTCTAAACAGAACATTCACCTGTCAATATAATCATTCACATGTACATCTTACACATCACAAGAGCTTCACCTACCTTTGTTTATCAGCAACATTCTCTCAAAAGTTCACATAGCTTCATCCGCGCATGTTCATTCGATATCAGCCAATAGGAAGAGGTCTTTGCCATCAGCCAATAGGAAGAGGCCTTTGCCATCAGCCAATAGGAAGAGGTCTTTGCCATCAGCCAATAGGAAGAGGTCTTCAGGGGCAAGAGCTGGGCGTCTTCTATTGGCGCTCTTCTTCTTTGGTTTCATTCCGGTTATGGACTCGAGCTCAGCCGGGTAGAATTCTCTTGCTCGTCTTGGCGTAGCTTCATCCAGCTCTGCGAGTAATCTTCAATTAGAGATCATTCTTGGCTTCGAAAAAGGTTCGATTTAGTATCTTTTTTAGCTCTTTAGCTTTTGAATTAAGGTACTTTCATAAGTTTCCCCAATTATGCAATAAATAAAATGCTTTGTGATATTACTATTACTTGCTAAGCTACAACCCTAGTTGGAAAAGCAGGATGCTTTAAGCCCAGGGGGCCCAATAGGGAAAATAGCCCAGTGAGAAAAGGAAACAAGGAAAAAT
>NC_090754.1:53701146-53708646 GCF_036898095.1 Palaemon carinicauda
CTGAATTGGACGTTTTGCTTAACTGTGACCTTTAACTTTGACCTTGCCCTTCTAAAATACAATAATATCCAGCTTTTTGCATGACAGCTAATTCCTACAAGTTTCACTACTCTAGTATTGAAATTGTGGCCAGGAAGCTGTTCACCAACAAACACACACACAAACAAGGGGTAAAACATCACCTCCTTCCAACTTCGTTGGCAGAGGTAAAATAGGAGCACAATTATTATTATTATTATTATTATTATTATTATTATTGTTGTTGTTGTTGTTGTAGGAGCACAATTATTATTATTATTATTATTATTATTATTATTATTATTATTATTATTATTATTATTATTATCATCATTTGCTAAGTTACAACCCTAGTTGGAAAATCAGGAGGATGCTATAACCCCAAGGGCTCCAACATAGAAAATCACCCATTGAGGAAAGGAAACGAGGAAAAATAAAATATTTTAAGAAACAGTGACAACAATGAATTATATCTTTCATATATTATTATTATTATTATTATTATTATTATTATTATTATTAGTATTATTATTATTAATTGCTAAGCTACAACCCCAGCTAGAAAAGCGGGAGAATGCTATTAGCCCAAGGGCTCCAACATGGAAAATCGCCCATTGAGGAAAGGAAACGAGGAAAACTAAAACATTTTAAGAAACATTACCAATTCTCGAAACGGAGTGGCGAGAGAAGAGACCGTTTGTTTTCCCAGCCCGGCTCATCCACTCGGCGGAAGAGTTTCCCGAAAGTAATCCCATTGCGCCAATGGCAGGAATGCGAATTCCAACTGGAATTTATATGCAAAAGAAGACGATTGGAATCCTCTTTGGAAACAGCTTTTGGGGTGAGGCTGGTCTATATATTTTTAAAAGTGGATTAGAAGGTGAGGAAATGAAGGAAGTGGGAATACTGTAAGTGGCTTTCTCAGTGAAATACTTAACTGATTATTTTTAGAAATTAAAAATCAAAATATTATAAGTGGTCTTCTCACATAACTATAACTTATTTTTATTTTTATTATCATCATCATCATCATCATCATTATTATTATTATTATTATTATTATTATTATTATTATTATTATTATTATTATTATGTTTATCTTTAAAAATAAAAACACTATAAGTGGTCTTTTCACATAACTATAACTTATTATTATCATTATCATAATTATTATTATTATTATTATTATTAAACGATTAGATGTGATTTTCCATCTAATTTTTACTAATCTCTGAGCAGTTTAACAGAATTCAAATGTTTTACCTTAATTTAAACAATTCTAGATTTAAATCGATATCTTTCTTGATTTTGGTGAGTGGTAGAAGTAAATCCTTTATTATTATTATTATTATTATTATTATTATTATTATTATTATTATTATTACTTGCGAAGTTACAACCCTAGTTGTAAAAGCAGGATGCTATAAGCCCAAGGGCTCCAACAAGGAAAAATAGTCAGGTAACGAATAGAAACAAGAAAATAAACAAACTACAAAAAGAAATTATGAACAATTAAAATAAAGAATAGTAGTTCTTAAACTTAGAAGTAGATGGCGACACTGGGCAAATCAAGGACGCTAAAGTGAAGGCAAAAGTTCTGGATGTCTGTTTCGTATTTTGTCATCCATGTTCTGTCAGTGTCAAAACCAAGACTGAGACCTATCTCTGTGTAGCTTAGTGTGCTTTGACAGTGGCGGTGTATTACCTTCAAAATTTAATATGGGTGAGTAATAGTGTTTTATTTTGTGGTATTATCAAATTTATGGTTTTATGCCCATGTTTTTAGGTTATAATTGGCATTACTTTGCGGAATTTTAATGTCTTGATAATGCTGTTAGGACACAGAATTCTCCTTATTTTGATGAAAGTTTTCATTTGTTATATAAGCTGATTTTGTGTTTAATATACAAAACTATGCACACACTGCGGCACAGATTTTCATGGGACTTTGACGTTGGGGAATGACCCAGGGACAGATCTGTTAGACTTTTAGAACTAACCTTGGTTAAAGTTGTGAAGTTAAGAGTAGAAGATGACTTCTCGGCGTGGCTAAGGCATGCCGTGTCCCTTTAGCTTAACTATTTCAGAGTTATCCAATAGTAATTAAAGATCCTAACCTTGAAGTACACCAAATGAAGGTAGTTCTGAGTTTAATAGTTCGGTATCAATCAAGAGTTGAAGTGTTGCTGAGGCCAATAACTTTGAAAGATCCATATCAGCATAATTCAGGTTTCTCCAATCTGGTCGGTTAAGTAGGCTGTTACTTGAGCACTAGTGTGGATTATGTAATGTCAAACTGATCTTATGAAAATTCAATATAAGGTTGCAATTCTAAGATTGTTTCCTTTACACGTAGCAGGAAGAAACTACAACTATACCACGAGGCAACTAAAACATTCCATTCCCTCAGGCGCTGGTAGTCCTTAATTTGGTGCTGATTTGGACACTTTCAAACAGAGCCAGAGATCTATTCTTGGACAGCCTTCTCCATAGTCATTGGTAAGTATTTGTCACCTTGGTTCACGCATAAATTATTTAAATTCCATGGTGTTATACTGAATTTGTGCTTTGACCTTTAGTTCGTCGAAGTTATTAGTTTTATTTTTTATTCATACGACCTTACAGTACAATTATAGTAGTTTCTTGGCATATATAAACTTAAAATTCCTTTCACGTATGCCACTAAATGTTTCCAGTCCACATGTGTTGAAATTTGTCTTGCTTAATTCATTGGTTCAGTTCAACTATTACTCTTTATTCGTACCTTTTTGAATTTTTTAATACATGTTAAATTCGGTTCTGTTTAATAAGTTTCTATTCGTACGACCTTTTATGGTTGTTAGTTTTTACCTCAGTCGTACGACCTTAAGTTCTGAATGTCTTTTGGAAATTATTGGCTCATATACTAAAACTTTAATATCCCTTCCAGGTGATGTGTTGACCAAGCTACCTACCCGGACAAATGAAAGTTCTCTATTCAGTGTAGTGAACCTTGAAGTCTGAACTTATCTTTCAAGACTTAACATTTAATATATCGGCTGACTACGACGGTGGACTTTCGTACGTGTCAGGGTGAAATGCTCTGGACCTGGTAACTGTTGGGAAGTTTCAAAGCTGGGTGTTGATGTTTTGGACTATACGAAGGCTGAAGGTGTCCAGTTCCAGTATAATCTGATACCCACTAGAACGTCGGCCCCAACTCCCAGTAAATTATGTATTTACTGGGCCAAGCTTCTTCGATCTGCTGCCATACGAATGAGAAACTTGCTGCCTCTGTACTAGCCTGGAAGCTGAATGTTAATTAACTTCTTGCCAAGTACAAAGTTTAAATAACTTTACTGATACTGCAAAATGTATAACTGTTCAGTGGTAAATTTTGACGCTATTCGTAGTTCGTATCTGTTGAGATCTGTATAATCTATTAATACAATTTAAAGTTTTGAGTAATCATATTAATGCTCAGTTTTTCTAAAGACAACATAAAATCTCATGGCTATTGTAAGACTTTGTCACTAATGTAAGTCTCTTAATTGTAAGTTTAATTTGGTCTTAATGGTTCATAGAAATGCAGTGGCAATTATTCTTTGGTAATAGACATAATTATAGTTTATGTAACTAATAACATAAATCTTACTTTTCCATATAAAATTATACTTAATACTTCTATATATTTCTCATTACTTTGGTTTTGCTTTTAGTCCTGAAGGTTTTCTAACTAGCCAAATGGTTCAATGCAGTTTTAGCTAATCACTGTTGCTTACGTTTCAGCACATATGAGTTTGTAAAGTTTAATAGTTACTTGTATTTTGTTACCTTCTAATTTCAATGTTAAGGAGTTATAAAGAATTAACTTTAGTTGAATAAAAACTTCATTAGTTCTTATTCATTTGTATTATAGATTGTTGATTTCCCTATGTAATCTGGTATTTAAGTGGTGGTAGCTAGTACCAAATAAGTTTAGGTGTGAAGCCTTGTTATTTGGTATTTACAGATTAACAGTACTTCTTTAAATCTGGTTATTACGTTGGAGTATTTGCCTAAGCAAATGTTAAGGATTAATTTTTGAATCTTTAAAGCTGTGAAAATGTTTGTAATAAAGTACAGTATAAACTAATGTCTAATATCTTCAGAAAAGGTCGTTAGAATTGGAGTGCAATCAGTTTTTATTAAATTTTAATAAAGTAAACCATTCTTACACGAAATACCCACAAGTGTTCAGCTAGGCTTTATCTGGATACTAAATTTTACGGATTTTAAGTTACTTTTAATTGTTGGTTCACCCTACTGGTGTTCACTTAAAGAATATTTTTAAATATCTTTAAAAGCAAGGTCACATTTGCAGAATTGAGGTAATCTTAATACTTGGTAATTAGATTTTCAGTTTTGAAATACCTCTTGAACTGAAGATGTAATTTTGGAATGAAATATTTAAGAGATGGTTACTACAAAAATTCCTTCTAGGAAGCCCTATAAAGGGATTAAGTTAACCAGTATAATTTTTAGGACTGATCATTTTAAGTGTAAATACTATAGGTTATACTATACAATCGACAGTGGAGCAAATTTTAATCCTCTGTAGAAGCGGAATTGCCATGTCCTTGCCAAGTAAAATATTGATTTGGGGTTTGTTTTCTCTTGGCTGGAGACAGCCAAACCCCTTGAAGCACTTTTACTTCTCCTGGTGACTTGTGGTCCTCTCACATGACCAGACAATATTTTATTTACTGTTTCCATAACATTATGGGGAACGGCAGCGAACTGATTAAAAGCTAACTCGTGAAGGGTAGGCACACCGATATGCCCTTGATTCTCTCGCTTTGAAACAGTTGTCAGATCAAACTCTTCAAGGCAGGTAGTAGGCATAGCCAGCCAACGTATAACTTTGGCAAGTTCCGGGCAGAGGCCAAAGCCCAATCAGAGCTGTGCCTGGCGAAGTTTGTTCTATTCAGGCTCCCGTCCAGTGCCACAACAATGGACACTGTCACTTGAATGGTTTGGCCATGGTTTACTCATCTACAACCATATTTACGCTGGTGATTGGCTTTTACATCAAAATTGGTAAATGTCAGCCCGCCGTTCATTTGCCGTTTGTGTGGAAGGGGCTCAAGTCAGAAGGCAAAGCAACTCGCAAGAGTATTAGGAATTCAAATAGAACTGTTAAGTGGTGAGTACGATTGTCGGAAGTAACCTATTTACTGTATTACAGCGGGCTATTAGTTATTGGCAGTCCGATGTGTGATTAGTGTTCATCTTGAAGGGTATGTAACTTTCAGATACCTCTTTCGGCTCTCAATTGTAGCAGTAATAACGTTGAAGTGCCATTTTCTTTCACAAAGGAAATATCTGACTAGACTGGAAAAGGCATGACCTTAAAGCTCAAAGGTTAGACAGATCAGAGCTCCTATGTAGACGTAAGTTTTCGAAGTGTTCATCAACTCTGTATTGAACTATTAAGG
This sequence comes from Palaemon carinicauda, assembly GCF_036898095.1. NCBI lineage: Eukaryota > Metazoa > Arthropoda > Malacostraca > Decapoda > Palaemonidae > Palaemon > Palaemon carinicauda. Next base: position 53,706,621 of record NC_090754.1, read on the forward strand.
GCTGGTGGTAGTCTCTTGACAGACCCATATTTGTTTGTTTTTGCAATTCAGAAGTCATTGCTGTAAACTCTTGCCACTGTTCATAGTCTGGGAGTGACTATTGTTTGCCGTGCACTATCTGGTCGTGTAAATGCATTCTAGAAGCCTGTGTTCAGCTAAGAGTACGAGGTCATAACTTTTATGAAAGGTGTTCGTTTGTAAAGCTGAAGTTGGTCAATTACAAAGATTTAAACCCTTCCTTTACTAAAGCCTGATATTACACTAGTCTTATCTAATTTCTCCATGTTTTATTGAAGTTTTTATAGTTTGTAGGGATTTATTTTAATATTCTTAAAATATGTATTTTGTCCTTGTTTCCTTTCCTCACAGGGCTATTTTTCCCTGTTGGAGTCCGTGGGCTTATATCATCTTGCTTTTCCAACTAAGGTTGTAGCTTGGCTAGTGATAATAATAATAATATCTAATTTCTCTTCCTCATGTTTTATTAAAGTTTTTGTAGTTTACATAGATATTTATTTTAATATTCTTGAAATATGTATTTTTTCCTTGTTTCCTTTCCTCACTGAGCTATTTTCGCTGTTGGAGCCCCTGGACTTATGGTATTCTGCTTTTCCAACTAGGGTTGTGGCTTAGCAATTAATAATAATAATGATAATAATGATAATAATAATAATAATAATAATAATAATAATAATAATAATAATAATAATAATAATAATAATAATAATAATAATAATAATGAAGACTACATTACGAAGTGTTGAGTTAGTAGAAGACGTATAACTAGTTTTCATGACCGTTCGACGAACCAGAGTAAGCGTTAATATCTAGATTTAAACAGGCTTTGATACTGTTGTAATCATTTTGATTTTCCTAAACTAGATTTCAATGAAGCAAGGGATAGAACATTTCTCTACATTCATGACGAAATGCTAAACTTCCTTATAAAACCAGAGCTTGTTCGCCAACTGCATTTCCTTTATGGTACGATAAGCGGTGTGCTTAATCAGAGATGCCGTGGAAAAGAAACTTGTCATATTGGATATAGTAATCAGAATTAAAATGTATAATGCAAGACTATAGCTCTCACAACCTGGAATTGTATGAATATCTAGAAATTATATCCAACTGATTTAAACAGAGCAATCAAAATGTATTTTTGAAGGTTCTACTTTGAGAATTTAGAATGTTGACTGTGGACTGGCTTTTATGATTTATTTTTAATCAGTGTAGTTTGATGGAAGTTTTATAAAGCATAGATCAAATGATCGATAATGTATTATAGGCTATAAAACATCCGTTGTTACAATGCTTGTGTGTACAAAGATTTATATGAATGATTAAAGCATTCAGGCTATTCCTATTATCGACTAGCTAGAAAAGTTGATATTGAGATAAGTAAAGAACTATTGCTCACTCAAATAATCCAACAAACTCGCCAATCGTTCATACTATTAAGAATACAGTAAATAAATCATTACTCTTCCTGATATGTACAAAACCTTCTTCGTAAGAGAGACTATTTACTTACTTTACTTTGACGGCTGCTTATATGGTCACATACAGCAGGGGAACCCCACTCTCTACAGCACCTCTACTGTCGTTTTACCTTGTTCGTTCAGAGTATTCAACGTTTCATATCACGTATTGCTCATTTACTGTTGAATCGTCACTGTCAAAGACTCGTGGAATAAGAAAGTCTTCAGTTTCCTCTTGAAAGCCTTAATGTCTTCAATCATTCGAATGTCTCGTGGGAGCTCATTATATAGTCTCGGGGCCGCATATTCAAAGGCTCTGGAGCCTACAGTAGACATATATCTAGGCTCCATTAGTTTTAAATCATCTGTAACTATTCTCGTGTCAACATTATTTGTTGACTTCCCAATATGTAGTCGAGAGACATTCCTTTACTAGTACAAGACAGGAAGATCTAGCAAACATCACTATATTTAATGAGCTATTGCCAACAGTACTCCTGCAGTGGTATACAGTAGATATTACGGTGAGTCCCCTAGCTGCGTCTTGG
>NC_090754.1:53713646-53718646 GCF_036898095.1 Palaemon carinicauda
CAGTCATTGGGTTAGCTCTGACTCTCCGCAGTCATCAGGTGACTGCACACCTCCTAAGAGAGGTAAGGCGATGCCTCAGCAGACCTCATCTTCTGTTAAGGCTTTGCCTCAACAGACCTTATCGTCTGTTGATCCCAAGATGACTTTGCTGCAGTCCATGCAGTCGCAGCTTGCGGTCTTAATGCGTGAGTTTCAGGCAGAGAAAGTAACACCACCTCCTGCGAGCGCTCCGCCTCACCGCAGTCCAGGCTGCCTGACGTACGAAGTTGAGGTTCCTCAAGCTACCTTACCGCGTTCGGAGTTGCCAGTTACCAGCGTTGTGCAGCAACCTCCACCTTCCTTAAGGCAACCTCAACAATGGGAACAGGAGTCTTATGCCTTACATCCTCCTCTTCCTCTTGCGGTTAGACCATCGAGGCAACAACCTCTTGAGGTACGACAACCTCTTCCATCCATGAGGCAGCCACCTCAGCTCTCGCTGCAGCGACCTCAACTTTCCTCAAGGCGAGAGCCTCAACTCTTGAGGCTAGCACCTCAAGAACCTCAACTCGTGAGAAAGGAACTGCGTTCTGCGCAGCCGCTACCTCAACTCTCGCAGCTCACACCTCAAGAACCTCAACTCGTGAGACAGGAACCTGCTACTGCGCATCCACCTCAACCCTTGCAGCAAGCGCAACTCTTGAGACAGGAAGCTCATGCTAGGAGTCAGCCACCTCAACGCATGCACCTACCTTCCTCTACTCTACTTGACCAGTCTTTGCAGCCTGAACCTCAGGTTTTAATTCAGTCGCCTCTCTCCACACTCGCTCCTCAGACCGCCGCAGAACCTCCTCCTTCCCAACCTCTTGACTTTGTCGTTACCAGCCCTCATCCTCTTCAACAGAGACTTGAGGATGAAACCGCAAGTGTTTATGCACCCGCTTGTCAAGATTCTGCTGTTCAGCACACCGCTGTTACTTTACCTCTCGCTTCGCAACACTCTGGTGATGAGGTTTCTGAGGAGGAAGCTGCGCACCTAGATGATCCCTCTTCGGACGTGGAGGAACCCAAGTCTTCTCCTCACTCCATTGACTTTCGCAAGGTCCTGGCTCTTTTCAGAGAGGTATACCCGGATCACTTTGTTTCTGCTCTCCTCCATCTGAGTTTTCGCTGGGCATGCAACCTGTTAAGTCGGCCTATACTAAGCTCGTCTTTGCTAGATCCTCTAAGAGAGCTTTAAGAATGTTAGGGGATTGGTTGCAGTCCAAACAGCAACTAGGGAAGACTTCTTTTATGTTCCCACCTACTAAGCTGACTTCTAAGGCGGGCGTATGGTATGCCACAGGAGAGGAACCAGGCTTGGGAGTCCCTGCCTCTGCCCAGGCTGACTTCTCAAGTTTGGTCGACTCTCCTCGTAGATCGGCGATGAGGCGCTCTAAGGTCTGCTGGACCTTTTCCGACTTAGACCACTTCTTAAAGGGTATATTTCGTGCCTTTGAGATTTTCAATTTTCTCGACTGGTGCCTGGGGGCCTTGAGCAAGAAGACTACCCCTGCGGACAAGGACTCAGCCATGCTTATAATGTCCTGTATGGATAAAGCAATTCGCGATGGGTCCGGCGAGCTTGCATCAATGTTTGTTTCAGGAGTACTTAAGAAAAGGGAGCAACTTTGCACTTTTCTTTCTACTGGCATCACATCTTGTCAAAGGTCTCAACTACTTTTTGCTCCGCTTTCTAAGTTCTTGTTCCCCGAAGAGCTTATCAAGGATTTGTCTGCGGCCCTTATTCAGAAGGCACTCATGACCTTGTGGCCTCTTCAGCTCGTAAGGCTAAGGTTGCTCCCTCAGTTCCCAGAACTTACCGCACCCCAGTGGCCGATACTCCTGCTACAAGGTTTATTCCGCCCTTTCGTGGCAGAGCCCCCAGCCGAGGAAGTACCCGTCCAGACTCTTCCAGGAGCAGGTCTAGGAAAGGTCCCAAGACTTCTAAAGGCAAACACTGACTCTCCTCCTCTCCAGACAGCAGTAGGAGCCAGACTCAAGACCTTCTGGCAAGCTTGGGAAAGAAGAGGTGCAGACGCCCAGTCTGTCAAGTGGCTAAGGGAGGGTTACAGGATACCATTCTGCCGCAAACCCCCTCTGACCACTTCTCCCATCAACCTCTCTCCCAACTACAAGGAAAAGGACAAGAGGCTAGCGTTACACCGGGAGGTGTCGCTCCTGTTACAGAAGAAGGCAGTGGTTATAGTCCGGGACCATCAATCCCCGGGCTTCTACAACCGTCTCTTTCTGGTGGCCAAGAAGACAGGAGGTTGGAGACCGGTGCTGGACGTCAGCGCGCTCAATGCTTATGTCACCAAGCAGACGTTCACTATGGAGACGACGAAGTCGGTCCTAGCAGCGGTCAGGCAGGAGGACTGGATGGTCTCGTTGGATCTGAAAGACGCTTACTTTCACGTTCCTATTCATCCAGACTCCCAACCTTTCCTGAGATTCGTTTTTGGAAAGGTTGTGTACCAATTCCAAGCCCTGTGTTTTGGCCTAAGCACAGCTCCTATGGTGTTTACGCATCTGATGAGGAATATTGCAAAATTCCTCCACTTATCGGACATCAGAGCCTCCCTTTATTTAGACGACTGGCTGTTAAGAGCCCCCACGAGTCGTCGCTGTCTGGAGAGTCTCAACTGGACTTTGGACTTGATCAAGGAACTGGGTCTATTAGTCAACTTAGAAAAGTCCCAGCTCATTCCCTCCCAATCCATCGTTTACCTGGGAATGGAGATTCGGAGTCAGGCTTTTCGGGCTTTTCCATCGGCCCCAAGGATAAGCCAAGCCCTAGAATGCATCCTGAGCATGCTGAAGAGGAACAGTTGCTCGGTGAGACAGTGGATGAGTCTAACAGGGACCCTGTCATCGTTAGCCCTGTTCGTCGAGTTAGGGAGACTCCACCTCCGCCCTCTCCAATTCCATCTAGCAGCTCATTGGGACAAGGATTTGACGCTCGAAGCAGTCTCTATTCCTGTCACCAAAGAGATGAAGACCACTCTCTTGTGGTGGAAGACCAACATCCTTCTCAAGGAGGGTCTATCGTTAGCGATTCAGACCCCCAATCTTCATCTCTTCTCGGACGCATCAGACTCGGGCTGGGGCGCGACCTTGAACGGACAGGAATGCTCGGGAACATGGAACAAGGAACAGGAAACGCTCCACATCAACTGCAAGGAGCTGCTGGCAGTTCATCTGGCCTTAATGAACTTCAAGTCCCTCCTGCTAGGCAAGGTGGTGGAGGTGAACTCCGACAACACCACAGCCTTGGCTTACATCTCCAAGCAGGGAGGGACCCATTCGAGGAAGCTGTACGAGATAGCAAGGGACCTCCTCATTTGGTCAAGAAGTCTAAATCTCACTCTAGTAACGAGGTTCATTCAGGGCAACATGAACGTCTCAGCAGATCGCCTAAGCAGAAAAGATCAAGTCATCCCCACGGAATGGACCCTTCACAAGAGCGTGTGCAACAGACTTTGGACCTTGTGGGGTCAGCCTACGATAGATCTGTTCGCCACCTCCATGACCAAGAGGCTTCCTTTGTACTGTTCCCCAGTTCCAGACCCAGCAGCAGTTCACGTGGATGCTTTTCTGCTGTATTGGTCCCATCTCGACCTTTATGCATTCCCGCCGTTCAAGATCATCAACAGAGTCATTCAGAAGTTCGTCTCTCACGAAGGGACACGGCTGACGCTGGTTGCTCCCCTTTGGCCTGCAAGAGAATGGTTCACAGAGGTACTACAATGGCTGGTCGACGTTCCCAGGACTCTCCCTCTAAGAGTGGACCTTCTACGTCAACCTCACGTAGACAAGGTACACCCAAACCTCCACGCTCTTCGTCTGACTGCCTTCAGACTGTCGAAAGATTCGCTAGAGCTAGAGGCTTTTCGAAGGAGGCAGCCAGAGCGATTGCCAGAGCAAGGAGGGTATCCACTCGTAGAGTCTACCAATCCAAGTGGGAAGTCTTCCGAAGCTGGTGCAGAGCCAATGCAGTTTCCTCTACCAATACCTCTGTAACCCAAGTAGCTGACTTCCTATTACATCTAAGGAATGAGAGATCCCTTTCGGCTCCTACGATTAAAGGGTACAGAAGTATGTTGGCTTCAGTTCTCCGCCACAGAGGTTTGGACCTTTCTTCCAACAAGGACCTTCAAGACATCCTTAAATCTTTCGAGACTTCTAAAGAACGTCGTTTATCCACTCCAGGCTGGAATCTAGACGTAGTCTTAAGGTTCCTTATGTCTCCTAGGTTCGAACCTCTCCAGTCAGCTTCCTTCAAAGACCTTACTCTCAAGACTCTTTTCCTCGTCTGCCTTGCAACAGCTAAAAGAGTTAGTGAGGTTCACGCCTTCAGCAAGAACATTGGGTTCACATCCGAATCTGCAACATGTTCTTTACAGCTCGGATTTTTAGCTAAGAATGAACTTCCTTCACGTCCTTGGCCTAGATCGTTTGAAATTCCTAGCCTTTCCAACATGGTGGGTTACGAGCTAGAAAGAGTTCTTTGCCCTGTCAGAGCTCTGAAATACTATCTTAATAGGTCAAAACCTATACGAGGACAATCAGAAGCCTTATGGTGCGCAATCAAGAAACCTTCGATGCCTATGTCCAAAAATGCAGTTTCGTATTATATAAGGCTTCTGATTAGAGAAGCCCATTCTCACATGAAGGATGAAGACCTTGCTTTGCTGAAGGTAAGGACCCACGAAGTGAGAGCTGTAGCCACTTCGATGGCCTTTAAACAGAACCGTTCTCTGCAGAGCATTATGGATGCAACTTATTGGAGGAGCAAGTCAGTGTTTGCATCATTTTATCTTAAAGATGTCCAGTCTCTTTACGAGAACTGCTACACCCTGGGACCATTCGTAGCAGCGAGTGCAGTAGTAGGTGAGGGCTCAGCCACTACATTCCCTTAATCCCATAACCTTTTTTAACCTTTCTCTTGAATGCTTTTATTGTTGTTTTTTGGGTTGTTA
>NC_090754.1:53721146-53733646 GCF_036898095.1 Palaemon carinicauda
AAGTACAGGGGGGTTTTAGAAGAGGTAGGGGTTGTATGAATCAGATTTTTACAGTTAGGCAGATATGCGAGAAATATTTAGCAAAAGGTAAGGAGGTGTATGTTGCGTTTATGGATCTGGAGAAAGCATATGATAGAGTTGATAGGGAAGCAATGTGGAATGTGATGAGGTTATATGGAGTTGGTGGAAGGTTGTTGCAAGCAGTGAAAAGTTTCTACAAAGGTAGTAAAGCATGTGTTAGAATAGGAAATGAAGTGAGCGATTGGTTTCCGGTGAGAGTGGGGCTGAGACAGGGATGTGTGATGTCGCCGTGGTTGTTTAACTTGTATGTTGATGGAGTGGTGACAGAGGTGAATGCTCGAGTGCTTGGACGAGGATTGAAACTGTTAGACGAGAATGATCATGAATGGGAGGTAAATCAGTTGTTGTTTGCGGATGATACTGTACTGGTAGCAGACACAGAAGAGAAGCTTGACCGACTAGTGACAGAATTTGGAAGGGTGTGTGAGAGAAGGAAGTTGAGAGTTAATGTGGGTAAGAGTAGGGTTATGAGATGTACGAGAAGGGAAGGTGGTGCAAGGTTGAATGTCATGTTGAATGGAGAGTTACTTGAGGAGGTGGATCAGTTTAAGTACTTGGGGTCTGTTGTTGCAGCAAATGGTGGAGTGGAAGCAGATGTACGTCAGAGAGTGAATGAAGGTTGCAAAGTGTTGGGGGCAGTTAAGGGAGTAGTAAAAAATAGAGGGTTGGGCATGAATGTAAAGAGAGTTCTATATGAGAAAGTGATTGTACCAACTGTGATGTATGGATCGGAGTTGTGGGGAATGAAAGTGATGGAGAGACAGAAATTGAATGTGTTTGAGATGAAGTGTCTGAGGAGTATGGCTGGTGTATCTCGAGTAGATAGGGTCAGGAACGAGGTGGTGAGGGTGAGAACGGGTGTAAGAAATGAGTTAGCGGCTAGAGTGGATATGAATGTGTTGAGGTGGTTTGGCCATGTTGAGAGAATGGAGAATGGCTGTCTGCTAAAGAAGGTGATGAATGCAAGAGTTGATGGGAGAAGTACAAGAGGAAGGCCAAGGTTTGGGTGGATGGATGGTGTGAAGAAAGCTCTGGGTGATAGGAGGATAGATGTGAGAAAGGCAAGAGAGCGTGCTAGAAATAGGAATGAATGGCGAGCGATTGTGACGCAGTTCCGGTAGGCCCTGCTGCTTCCTCCGGTGCCTTAGATGACCGCGGAGGTAGCAGCAGTAGGGGACTCGGCAGTATGAAGCTTCATCTGTGGTGGAAATGTGGGAGGTTGGGCTGTGGCATCCTAGCAGTACCAGCTGAACTCGGCTGAGTCCCTGGTTAGGCTGGAGGAACATAGAGAGTAGAGGTCCCCTTTTTTGTTTTGTTCTTGTTGATGTCGGCTACCCCCCAAAATTGGGGGAAGTGCCTTTGGTATATGGATATATATATATATATATATATATATATATATATATATATATATATGTGTGTGTGTGTGTGTGTATATGTATGTATATATGTATATATATATACATATATATATGTAATATTTATGTATATATACATATATATACTGTACATATATATGTATGTATATATAGGTATATATATATATATATATATATATATATATATATATATATATATATATAAATATATATTATATATGTATGTATGTGTTTATATATGTGTATATATATGTATATATGTTTATATATACGTATATATATGTTTATATATATATATATATATATATGTATATATATACATGTGTATATATATATATATATATATATATGTATATATATATACATGTGTATATATATGTATATATGCGTGTGTGTATATATATGTATATACTTGTGTATATATATATATATGTATATATATATATATATATATATTTTATATATGTATATGTGCGTGTGTATATATGCGTATTTATATAATATATATATATATATATATATATATATATATATATATATATATATATATATATGTGAGTGTATATATATATATATATATATATATATATATATATATATTTATATATATATATAATTGCGTGTATAAATACGTACATATATTTATATATATATACATATATATATATATATATATGTGTGTGTATATTGTGTATATTTATATATACATATACATATATACATATATATATATATATATATGTGTGTGTGTGTGTATTTATATATACATATATATATATATATATATATATATATATATATATATATATATATAGATGTGTATATATATATATATACATATATATATATATATATATATATATATATATATATATATATATATATATATGTATATATATGTATGTATATATATGTATTTGTATATATATGTATGTATATATATGTATGTGTATATATATGCATATATATATGTATGTATACATATGTATATAATATATATATATGTGTGTATAGATATGTATATATATATATATATATATATATATATATTTATATATATATATATATATATATATCTGTCTGTGTATATATATGCATATATATAGGTATATATGTAATATCTGTCTGTGTATATATATGCATATATATAGGTATATATGTATATATACATATGTAAATAATATATATATATAATGTATATATATATATACATATGTGTATATAAATATATATATATATATGCATATATATATATATATATATATATATATATATACTGTGTATATATATATATATATATAATATATATATGTAATATATATATATATATATATATATATATATATATATATATACACCCACACACGGCCACGCTGAACACTCGGGTAAGGGGGAGACGAATTATTCATACCCTGGGGAGTGCACGTGCATACGTGTGCATATCTATATGAATATTTAGCCGTCATCTTTGGCGTGTAGCATATACTAGTTTAAGAAAAACTACAATTTATTTAACAAGGGTAGTTCTGTCGTTCGGCTAAGCTAACAACGTCTTGCTCCACACCATCATACGATTGTGGTGTTCTCTGATTTATTATTATTTTTTCAACATTAATCTTACCCGATAATCATGTAGCTGTCAACTCCGTTGCCCGACAGAATTCTACGGAAGGGATACGCCAGCGATCACTATACAAGAAGGGGGTGTACTCACCAGCGCCACCTGTGGCCAGGTACTGCAGTACTTCTTGTTGACACCACCTCAATTTTTCCTCTGTCGTGCTTCCGGCAAGACCTACATGGATACGCTTATAATTTTGGAGATTTCAGCTTTCGCTATACAGGAAACTTGTCTCTTAGCTTAGATAGCTTTTAGATTGATTTGATTAATGGTTAACGATTTTTTGCTTTAATTGGAATTCCCCCTTGACTGTTCTTTGATTCAAGATGTCCGACCTTTCTCAAGCTCCTCCCCAAAGACGATGTAGGACTTGTATTAGGCGTATTCCGAAGGCCTCGATTGATCCTCACACCGTTTGTTCCGACTGTAGGGGAAAATCCTGTCAGTTGGAAGATCGATGTGAGGAATGCGCCGGACTTTCGGAACTTGATTTTGTTCGATTCCTCAAGTATACCACTAAGTTAGAGAGAGAGAGAGTTAGGAGGAGTTCGGCTCGCTCTTCGCTTTATTCCTCACCCCATGATCCTCAATCTTTTCCTCCCCCTGTAGTGGCTACCCCCGATCCTACTATTTGTGCTCAGCCTGATATGTCTGATGTTTTACGTGCCATTCAGGCTTTAGGTGATAAAGTGGAGTCGGTAGTGAGTGACCACAAGTTCCTCTTGGCAGACGTCAAGGAACTTAAAGTGAAAAGTGCAGTGGGAAGTGGTAGTGCCAGTGCTGTGCCGAGTGCTAGTGTCAGTGTCAGTGTTGTGCGTGAGGGTACTTCTGTGCGTGCCAGTCATCCTCCCAGTCCGGGACCTCTTGCAAGCTCCCAAGCCCAGGGGAGAAGCAATGTCGAAGGGCAAAAGGGTTCGGCAGGCCTTGATCGGCGCACAGCAGTATCCTCGGTGGTTGCGGGCGTATCTTACAGAGATCGTCACTTCCACTCTCAGACGATTGAGCCCTTATTTTCCTCGTCTGCAGAAGAATTTTCGGGGAGAAAACGCTGGACTCAGGTCTCAAGACCTCTTAAGCGTAAAGTCCAGACCGCACGAGTTCTACAGCCCGGATGTAGTCATTGGGCTAGCTCTGACTCGCCGCAGTCATCAGGTGACTGCACGCCTCCTAAGAGAGGTAAGGCAATGCCTCAACAGACCTCAACTTCTGTTAAGGCTCTGCCTCAACAGACCTCAACGTCTGTTGATCCCAAGATGGCTTTGCTGCAGTCTATGCAGTCGCAGCTTGCGGTATTGATGCGTGAGTTTCAGGCAGAGAAGGTTACACCTCCTCCTGCGAGCGCTCCTCCTCCTCTACGCAGTCCAGTCTGCCAGACGTACGAAGTTGAGGTTCCTCAAGCTACCTCCATGCGTGAGCTACCGCGTTGGGAGTTGCCAGATACCAGCGTTGTGCAGCAACCTCCACCTTCCTTGAGGCAGGAACCTCTTACCACGCGGCAACCTCCTCAACAATGGGGACAGGAGTCTTATGCCTTACAACCTCCTCTACCTTTGAGGCAAGAGTTTCTTGCAGTAAGACCACCCTCGAGGCAGCAACCTCTTGAGGTACGACAACCTCTGCCATCCTTGAGGCAGCCACCTCAGCTCTCGCAGCTGATACCTCCACTTTCCTCGAGGCGAGAACCTCAACTCTCGAGGCAAGCACCTCAAGAACCTCAACTCGTGAGACAGGAGCCTCTTTCTGCGCAGCCGCCACCTCAACTCTCGCAGCACCCAACTCAAGAACCTCAACTCGTGAGACAGGAACCTCTTACTGCGCAGCCACCTCAACCCTTGAAGCAAGCGCAACTCTTGAGACATGAACCTCATGCAATGAGTCAGCCACCTCAACGCATGCATCTACCTCTTTCTCCTCAGCTTGAGCAGTCTTTGCAGCCTGAACCTCAGGTTTTACTACAGTCGCCTCTCACCACGCTTGCTCCCCAGACTCCCGCAGAGCCTCCTTCTTCCCAGCCTCATGACTTTGTCATTACCAGCCCTCATCCTCTTCAACAGAGACTTGAGGATGAATCCGCAAGTGTATATGCACCCGCTTGTCAGGATTCTGCCGTTCAGCATACCGCTGTAACTTTACCTCTCGCTTCTCAACCCTCAGGTGATGAGGTTTCTGAGGAGGAAGCTGCGCACCTGGATGATCCCTCTTCTGACGTAGAGGAACCCAAGTCGTTACCACCCTCCATTGACTTTCGCAAGGTCCTGGCTCTTTTCAGAGAAGTTTACCCGGATCACTTTGTTTCTGCTACCCCTCGCTCTCCTCCATCAGAGTTTTCTCTAGGCATGCAACCTGTTAAGTCTGCCTACACTAAGCTCGTCTTCGCTAGATCTTCTAAGAGAGCTTTGAGAATGTTAGGGGATTGGTTGCAGTCCAAGCAGCAACTAGGGAAGACGTCATTCATGTTTCCACCTACTAAGCTGACTTCTAAGGCGGGCGTATGGTATGCCACAGGAGAGGAACCAGGCTTGGGAATCCCTGCCTCTGCCCAGGCTGACTTCTCAAGTTTGGTTGACTCTCCACGAAGGTCGGCTATGAGGCGCTCTAAGGTCTGCTGGACCTTTTCTGACTTAGACCACTTCTTAAAGGGAGTCTTTCGCGCCTTTGAGATTTTTAATTTTCTCGACTGGTGCCTGGGGGCCTTGAGCAAGAAGACTGCCCCATCTGACAAGGACTCGGCCATGCTTATAATGTCCTGTATGGATAAAGCAATTCGCGATGGTTCCGGCGAACTTGCCTCCATGTTTGTTTCGGGAGTACTCAAGAAAAGGGAACAACTTTGCACCTTCCTTTCCACTGGTATCACCTCTTGTCAAAGGTCTCAGTTACTTTTTGCTCCGCTTTCTAAGTTCCTGTTTCCTGAGGACCTTATCAAGGAATTGTCTGCGGCTCTTATTCAGAAGGACACTCATGACCTTTTGGCCTCTTCAGCACGTAAGGCTAAGGTTGCTCCTTCGGTTCCTAGAACTTACCGCACCCCAGTGGCCGATACTCCTGCTACAAGATTTATTCCGCCCTTTCGTGGCAGAGCCCCCAGCCGAGGAAGTACCCGTCCAGACGGTTTCAGGGGCAGGTCCAAGAAAGGTCCCAAGCCTTCGAAAGGCAAACATTGACTCTCCTCCTCTCCAGGCAGCAGTAGGAGCCAGACTCAAGATCTTCTGGCAAGCTTGGGAAAGAAGAGGTGCAGACGCCCAGTCTGTCAAGTGGCTAAGGGAGGGTTACAGGATACCATTCTGCCGCAATCCCCCTCTGACCACTTCTCCCATCAACCTCTCTCCCAACTACAAGGAAAAGGACAAGAGGCTAGCGTTACACCAAGAGGTGTCGCTCCTGTTACAGAAGGAGGCAGTGGTGATAGTCCGGGACCATCAATCCCCGGGCTTCTACAACCGTCTCTTTCTGGTGGCCAAGAAGACAGGAGGTTGGAGACCGGTGCTGGACGTCAGTGCGCTCAATGCTTATGTCACCAAGCAGACGTTCACTATGAAGACGACGAAGTCGGTCCTAGCAGCGGTCAGGCAGGAGGACTGGATGGTCTCGTTGGATCTGAAAGACGCTTACTTTCACGTTCCTATTCATCCAGACTCCCAACCTTTCCTGAGATTCGTTTTTGGAAAGGTTGTGTACCAATTCCAAGCCCTGTGTTTTGGCCCAAGCACGGCGCCTATGGTGTTTACGCGACTGATGAGGAATATTGCGAAATTCCTCCACTTGGCGGACATCAGAGCCTCCCTTTATTTAGACGACTGGCTGTTAAGAGCCCCCACAAGTCGTCGCTGTCTGGAGAGTCTCAACTGGACTTTGGACTTGATCAAGGAACTGGGTCTTTTGGTCAACTTAGAAAAGTCCCAGCTTATTCCTTCCCAAACCATCGTTTACCTGGGAATGGAGATTCGGAGTCAAGCTTTTCGGGCTTTTCCGTCGGCCCCAAGAATCAGCCAAGCCCTAGAGTGCATTCTGAGCATGCTGAAGAGGAACAGATGCTCGGTGAGACAGTGGATGAGTCTAACAGGGACCCTGTCATCGTTAACCCTGTTCACCGAGTTAGGGAGACTCAACCTCCGCCCCCTTCAATTCCATCTAGCAGCTCACTGGGACAAGAATATGACGCTCGAGCGGTCTCTATTCCTGTTACCAAAGAGATGAAGACTACTCTCATGTGGTGGAAGACCAACATCCTTCTCAAGGAGGGTCTATCGTTAGCGGTTCAGACCCCCAATCTTCATCTCTATTCGGACGCATCAGACTCGGGCTGGGGCGCGACCTTGAACGGACAGGAATGCTCGGGAACATGGAACAGGGAACAGGAAACGCTTCACATCAACTGCAAGGAGTTGCTGGCAGTTCATCTGGCTTTAATGAACTTCAAGTCCCTCCTGCTAAACAAGGTGGTGGAGGTGAACTCCGACAACACCACAGCCTTGGCATACATCTCCAAGCAGGGAGGGACCCATTCGAGGAAGCTGTACGAGATAGCAAGGGACCTCCTCATTTGGTCAAGAAGTCTAAACCTCTCACTGGTAACGAGGTTCATTCAGGGCAATATGAACGTCTCGGCAGATCGCCTCAGCAGGAAAGATCAAGTCATCCCCACGGAATGGACCCTTCACAAGAGCGTGTGCAACAGACTTTGGACCTTGTGGGGTCAGCCAACGATAGATCTGTTCGCCACCTCCATGACCAAGAGGCTCCCTTTGTACTGTTCCCCAGTTCCAGACCCAGCAGCAGTTCACGTGGATGCTTTTCTGCTGGATTGGTCCCATCTCGAGCTATATGCATTCCCGCCGTTCAAGATCATCAACAGAGTCATTCAGAAGTTCGTCTCTCACGAAGGGACACGGCTGACGCTGGTTGCTCCCCTTTGGCCTGCAAGAGAATGGTTCACAGAGGTACTACAATGGCTGGTCGACGTTCCCAGGACTCTCCCTCTAAGAGTGGACCTTCTACGTCAACCTCACGTAAAGAAGGTACACCCAAACCTCCACGCTCTTCGTCTGACTGCCTTCAGACTGTCGAAAGACTCGCTAGAGCTAGAGGCTTTTCGAAGGAGGCAGCCAGAGCGATTGCCAGAGCAAGGAGGATATCCACTCGTAGAGTCTATCAATCCAAGTGGGAAGTCTTCCGAAGCTGGTGCAGAGCCAATGCAGTTTCCTCTACCAATACCTCTGTAACCCAAGTTGCTGACTTCCTGTTACATCTTAGGAATGTTAGATCTCTTTCGGCTCCTACGATCAAAGGGTACAGAAGTATGTTGGCTTCAGTTCTCCGCCACAGAGGTTTGGATCTTTCCTCCAACAAGGATCTACAAGACATCCTTAAATCTTTCGAGACTTCTAAAGAACGTCGATTATCCACTCCAGGCTGGAATCTAGACGTAGTCTTAAGGTTCCTTATGTCTCCTAGGTTTGAACCTCTCCAGTCAGCTTCTTTCAAAGACCTTACTCTCAAAACTCTTTTCCTCGTCTGCCTTGCAACAGCCAAAAGAGTTAGTGAGGTTCACGCCTTCAGCAGGAACATAGGATTCACATCCGAATCAGCAACATGTTCCTTACAGCTCGGATTTTTTGCAAAAAATGAACTTCCTTCACATCCTTGGCCTAGATCGTTCGAAATTCCTAGCCTTTCCAACATGGTGGGTAACGAGCTAGAGAGAGTTCTTTGCCCTGTCAGAGCTCTGAAATACTATCTTAAAAGGTCAAAACCTATACGAGGACAATCAGAGGCCTTATGGTGTGCCATCAAGAAACCTTCGATGCCTATGTCCAAAAACGCAGTTTCGTATTATATAAGGCTTCTGATTAGAGAAGCTCATTCTCACATGAAGGATGAAGACCTTGCTTTGCTGAAGGTAAGGACCCACGAAGTGAGAGCTGTAGCCACTTCGATGGCCTTTAAACAGAACCGTTCTCTGCAGAGTATTATGGATGCAACTTTTTGGAGGAGAAAGTCAGTGTTTGCATCATTTTATCTCAAAGATGTCCAGTCTCTTTACGAGAACTGCTACACCCTGGGACCATTCGTAGCAGCGAGTGCAGTAGTAGGTGAGGGCTCAGCCACTACATTCCCTTAATCCCATAACCTTTTTTAACCTTTCTCTTGAATGCTTTTATTGTTGTTTTTTGGGTTGTTACGGTAGGCTAGAAGCCTTCCGCATCCTAGTTGATTTGGCGGGTGGTCAATTCGTTCTTGAGAAGCGCCTAGGTTAGAGGTTGTGTAGAGGTCCTTTAGTATGGGTTGCAGCCCTTTATACTTCAGCACCTTAGGGTTGTTCAGCCTCCTAAGAGGAACGCTGCGCTCAGTAAGGAAGACGAACTTATTAAAGGCAGAGTAATGGTTCAAGTCGACTTCCTTACCAGGTACTTATAATTTCATTGTTATTTTGAATAACTGATAATATGAAATACGGGATACTTAGCTTCTTGATATACATGTACACTGGTTTTCACCCACCTCCCTGGGTGTGAATCAGCTACATGATTATCGGGTAAGATTAATGTTGAAAAATGTTATTTTCATTAGTAAAATAAATTTTTGAATATACTTACCCGATAATCATGATTTAATTGACCCACCCTTCCTCCCCATAGAGAACCAGTGGACCGAGGAAAAATTGAGGTGGTGTCAACAAGAAGTACTGCAGTACCTGGCCACAGGTGGCGCTGGTGAGTACACCCCCTTCTTGTATAGTGATCGCTGGCGTATCCCTTCCGTAGAATTCTGTCGGGCAACGGAGTTGACAGCTACATGATTATCGGGTAAGTATATTCAAAAATTTATTTTACTAATGAAAATAACATTTTATTATTATTATTGTTGTTGTTGTTGTTGTTGTTTTTATCATCTAAGCGATAACCCTAGTTGAAAAAGCAGAAAGCTACAAGGCCAGGGGCTTCAACAGGAACAAATACCTCAGTGAGGAAAGGAAATAAGGAAATAAACTATATGACAAGTAAAGAATAATGAAAGTAAAATATATTAATATAATTAACAACGTTAAAATAAGTCTTTCACAGATAAACTAAAAAGATACATAAAAGCATTGATTGCGAGTTCAAACTATTGAAGTTCCATCGATTCAACTGCTATATTAGGATGATCATTCCACAATCTGCTCATAGCTGGAATAAAACGGTATGAGAGTAAATACTTTAAGGGCTGTTTTTCTGGTCCTATACAGCAGGGGAACCCTAGTCTCTACAGGACCTCCACATTCACTTTATCATATTTCGAAAGCATTCAGCATTTCACACAACGCATATTGCTCGTTTGTTAAATCGTCACCATTGAAGCACTCATATTATAAGAATGTCTTCAGTTTCCTCTTGAAAGCCTTATTATCTAAAGTCTTTTGGATGTCTTTTAACAGACAAGCGAAAATGGTTATCGCGAATTCCTACTTTGCGTGAAATTAGTCTCATTTAATTTCCAATTACACATTGAAGGACAAATTACGATCTCATAGTTTATATGATAAAATGTAATTTCTCATTTTCTCAGTAGCAAGTTCGGTCGACGTAGGTTCAAACGTTTTAGGCTTTTTCAAATATACTTAGACGTTCCATTTGGACGTTAAGGCAACGACTGTCTAATTATGAGTCCAGTTGAATTTATTTCGTACATAGAAATTGATTAATGAAGTAGGCGGTGGATATAATCCAGTATAAGATAAATTAAATATGAAAAGTATTATTTGAGAATTCTTATTCAATGAATCATGACTTCAACCGACACGTATCTTTATGCAAAGAAACTTGTGATGAACTGTGTTAATACCAGGATTAACTACTGCGACTCCATCAATTACAATTTATCAAAAGTACAACTTAAGAAATTGCAAAACATAAACAGAGGAGCAAGACTGATAAAAGGTGTCCCACCTAGAGAAAGGATCACCCCTATACTAATTGATTTACACTGGCTGACGATTAAAGCGAGAATTGAATTTAAAATATGTACAGTAACCCACCAGATTATCAGAACCGGTCGTCCAAATGGAAATGGAGGTACAGGGAACGAGAAGGAGAGGGAGACCAAGGCGAAGGTGGATGGACTGTATCATGGATGACCTTCGATCAAAGGGATTAACCGGTGATGAAGTGTGGGACAGAGGTAGATGGAGAATGCTGGCCAGAAACATCGACCCCACATAGAAGTGGGAAAAGATGTAGATTAAGAAGAATAAGAAGTCGTCCAAAATACTTAAGAGAATTGCTGCATATTACGCAGCTAATAAATCGTGCTGACGCGAGAATAATTACAGATGGTTCCAAACTATCAAAAACCTAGTTACATGTCAACTGTAGGCTCTAGATCCTTGATATATGCTGCCCCGAGACTAAACAAGAAGCTCCTACGAGACATCCGAATGATTGAAGCTATCAAGACTTTCAAGAGGAAACTGAAGACTTTCTGATTCAATGAGGCGTAAGGCAGTGACGATTTAAAAGTAAATGAGCAATACGTGATATGAAATGTGGAATACTCTGAACGAACAAGATATAACGACAGTGGGGGTCCTGTAGAGAGTGGGGTTCCCCTGCTGTATGGGACCGGAAAAGCAGCCATCAAAGTAAGTTATTAAAGTAAGCTCTCGAAATTCTTTCAAATGCACTTGTGAATTAAACAGTATTAAGCCTAACTTGACCATGTATACGTGAAAAATCTAGGGTAGTTAAAAGATTATTATTATTATTATTATTATTATTATTATTATTATTATTATTATTATTATTATTATTATTATTATTATTATTATTATTATTATTTGTTGAGCTACAACCCTAGTTGGAAAAGCAGGGTGCTATAAGCCCAGGGGCTCCAACAGGGAAAATAGCTCGGTGAGGAAAGGAAACGAAGAAAAATAAAATATTTTAAGAAGAGCAACAACATTGAAATAATCTCCTATATAAACTATAAAAACTTTAACAAAACAAGAGGAAGAGGATAAAGATAGAATAGTGTGCCCGAGTACACCCTCAAGCAAGAGAACTCTAACCCAAGACAGTGGAAGACCATGGTACAGAGATTATGGCACTACCCAAGATTAGAGAACAATGGTTTGATTTTGTGGCTGATTAATACAACGTTATCTAATTTTTGCATTAGCTTTTATAGTAACTTTAGCCTTTGCAAAAACTAATTTTTAAGAAAAATCTAACCTTCAGACTTAAATACAAATTGCTTATAACTGTCTTTCGAAAAACCCGCTTCGTAATTTTTTTTTCTCAAAAGAGAATAGTTTTTTGTTGGTTATAAAATTTTAGCTAAAGTTCATTTGTGAAATCATCAACGATGTTAGTGATAAGGAAATTATTCATATATATATATATATATATATATATATATATATATATATATATATATATATA
>NC_090754.1:53738646-53743646 GCF_036898095.1 Palaemon carinicauda
AGCCAAGCGACTTCATAAGGCCGGGCGGTTAAGCCAAGCATCATTATCAGGCCAGGCGCTTAAGCCAAGCATCATTATCAGGCCAGGCGGTTAAGCCAAGCATCATTATCAGGCCAGGCGGTTAAGCCAAGCATCATTATCAGGCCAGGCGGTTAAGCCAAGCATCATTATCTGGCCAGGCGGTTAAGCCAAGCATCATTATCAGGCCAGGCGGTTAAGCCAAGCATCATTATCAGGCCAGGCGGTGAAGCCGTTACTTTATGAGGCCAGGCGGTTAAGCCGAGGGTCATGATCAGGCCAGGCGGTTAAGCCAAGCATCATTATCAGGCCAGGCGGTGAAGCCAAGCATCATTATTAGGCCAGGCGGTTAGGCCAAGCATCATTATCAGGCCAGGCGGTTAAGCCAAGCATCATTATCAGGCCAGGCGGTTAAGCCAAGCATCATCATGAGGCCAGGCAGTGAAGCCAAGCATCATTATCAGGCCAGGCAGTGAAGCCAAGCATCATCATCAGGCCAGGCGGTGAAGCCAAGCATCATTATCAGGCCAGGCGGTTAAGACAATCATCATCATCAGGCCAGGCGGTGAAGCCAAGCATCATTATCAGGCCAGGCAGTGAAGCCAAGCATCATCATCAGGCCAGGCGGTTAAGCCAAGCATCATTATCAGGCCAGGCGGTTAAGCCAAGCATCATCATCAGGCCAGGCAGTGAAGCCAAGCATCATCATCAGGCCAGGCGGTGAAGCCAAGCATCATCATCAGGCCCGGCGGTTAAGCCAAGCATCATCATCAGGCCAGGCGGTTAAGCCAAGCATCATCATCAGGCCAGGCGGTTAAGCCAAGCATCATCATCAGGCCAGGCGGTTAAGCCAAGCATCATCATCTGGCCAGGCGGTTAAGCCAAGCAATCATCATCAGGCCAGGCGGTTAAGCCAAGCATCATTATCAGGCCAGGCGGTTAAGCCAAGCATCATCATCAGGCCAGGCGGTTAAGCCAAGCATCATCATCAGGCCAGGCGGTTAAGCCAAGCAATCATTATCAGGCCAGGCGGTTAAGCCAAGCATCATCATCAGGCCAGGCGGTTAAGCCAAGCATCATCATCAGACCAGGCGTTAAGCCAAGCATCATCATCAGGCCAGGCGGTTAAGCCAAGCATCATCATCAGGCCAGGCGGTTAAGCCAAGCATCATTATCAGGCCAGGCGGTTAAGCCAAGCAATCATCATCAGGCCAGGCGGTTAAGCCAAGCAATCATCATCAGGCCAGGCGGTTAAGCCAAGCAATCATCATCAGGCCAGGCGGTTAAGCCAAGCATCATCATCAGGCCAGGCGGTTAAGCCAATCATCATCATCAGACCAGGCGTTAAGCCAAGCATCATTATCAGGCCAGGCGGTTAAGCCAAGCATCATCATCAGGCCAGGCGGTTAAGCCAAGCATCATTATCAGGCCAGGCGGTTAAGCCAAGCAATCATCATCAGGCCAGGCGGTTAAGCCAAGCAATCATCATCAGGCCAGGCGGTTAAGCCAAGCAATCATCATCAGGCCAGGCGGTTAAGCCAAGCAATCATCATCAGGCCAGGCGGTTAAGCCAAGCATCATCATCAGGCCAGGCGGTTAAGCCAAGCATCATCATCAGGCCAGGCGGTTAAGCCAAGCATCATCATCTGGCCAGGCGGTTAAGCCAAGCAATCATCATCAGGCCAGGCGGTTAAGCCAAGCA
The DNA here is from genome assembly GCF_036898095.1 of Palaemon carinicauda. Lineage (NCBI taxonomy): Eukaryota > Metazoa > Arthropoda > Malacostraca > Decapoda > Palaemonidae > Palaemon > Palaemon carinicauda. The sequence goes on from NC_090754.1 coordinate 53,740,367, forward strand.
ATCATTATCAGGTCAGGCGGTTAAGCCAAGCATCATCATCAGGCCAGGCGGTTAAGCCAAGCATCATCATCAGGCCAGGCGGTTAAGCCAAGCAATCATTATCAGGCCAGGCGGTTAAGCCAAGCATCATCATCAGACCAGGCGTTAAGCCAAGCATCATCATCAGGCCAGGCGGTTAAGCCAAGCATCATCATCAGGCCAGGCGGTTAAGCCAAGCATCATTATCAGGCCAGGCGGTTAAGCCAAGCAATCATCATCAGGCCAGGCGGTTAAGCCAAGCAATCATCATCAGGCCAGGCGGTTAAGCCAAGCAATCATCATCAGGCCAGGCGGTTAAGCCAAGCAATCATCATCAGGCCAGGCGGTTAAGCCAAGCAATCATCATCAGGCCAGGCGGTTAAGCCAAGCAATCATCATCAGGCCAGGCGGTTAAGCCAAGCATCATCATCAGGCCAGGCGGTTAAGCCAAGCATCATTATCAGGCCAGGCGGTTAAGCCAAGCATCATCATCAGGCCAGGCGGTTAAGCCAAGCATCATTATCAGGCCAGGCGGTTAAGCCAAGCAATCATCATCAGGCCAGGCGGTTAAGCCAAGCAATCATCATCAGGCCAGGCGGTTAAGCCAAGCAATCATCATCAGGCCAGGCGGTTAAGCCAAGCAATCATCATCAGGCCAGGCGGTTAAGCCAAGCATCATCATCAGGCCAGGCGGTTAAGCCAAGCAATCATTATCAGGCTAGGCGGTTAAGCCAAGCATCATCATCAGGCCAGGCGGTTAAGCCAAGCATTATTATCAGGCCAGGCGGTTAAGCCAAGCAATCATCATCAGGCCAGGCGGTTAAGCCAAGCATCATCATCAGGCCAGGCGGTTAAGCCAAGCATCATCATCAGGCCAGTCCGTTAAGCCAAGCATCATTATCAGGCCAGGCGGTTAAGCCAAGCGTCTTCATAAGGCCGGGCGGTGAAGCCCAGCGTCGTCATGAGTCCGGGCGGTGAAGCCAAGCATTTTTTTTTTTCCAGCCAAATAAGACTCCCTATTCATCAGTACATGAAGAGGCCAAGTTTCATCTCCTGCATAGCCAATCTTAGAAGTTATCTAGGCATCCTTGACGCTGACAAGTCAGACCAATTACGTGATATCAGCTCTCTTTCCTTTGAAACTGGTATCCTGAACTTGTCGATTCTTATTTTAATCTTAAAATAAATCTATATATAATTATTTTTTCCTTAAGACTAAAAAGTAAAAAAAAAATTAAAAAATAAATAATTTAACAAAGATATATTCCTTTTTAAAAAGAATTATTCCTTTTTAGAAATAAAATAAAGAAACTAAACAAAAAAGAAAATATTCTTTTCACAGAACTAAAATAAATATATCTCAAAAAATAATGTTCCTTTCAAAACAAAAGTAAAAAGACAACCCTCCATCAGGAGCCATCTGTTGAACACCTCTCCAAGCTGATCTTCCTTGAAGAGACGTAGCTTCCTTCCCCAGCTGAACTATCTTGGGCCAACCTATAAGGACTTTCCTGCATCCTAGAAGAATCCCAGCTTCATCCCTCTGCAGAGCCGGTCTTCTAGATTATTCCCCCAGAACCACCCGAAGGTTGGTATCCAAAAGAATAGATCTAGATATCCGACCATTTGTACACTTGACAAACGTCTTGTACTCGGTCACCAAGGTACATAGCATACAGAATCCGCTAGGTCTCTTCCTTCTGCATCGCCAGTCCTCCAGGTTATTCCAAGCATCGTTCAATTTGGAGAGTTGAGCATTGCGTCCCTCAAGCCGGTTGGTCCTTCCTCTTCACTTCCAAATCCGTCAACTGGATCCAATGCATCAATCCTGATTTTCATATTCCTTATCCTGGATTGAAGCGTCCAACTAAGGTTCCTTCAAGGTTATCTTGATTAATTTTCTTTTTTTTTTAGCTGCTTCTCTTCCTCCTCCTCCTCCTCTAAGCTGCTGATTTTTGTTTTGATATTTTTTTGGATTTTTTATTTTTGTATTTTTTTTGGATTTTTTATTTTTATATTTTTTTTGGATTTTTTATTTTTATATTTTTTTGGATTTTTTATTTTTATATTTTTTTTTATTTTTTATTTTTATATTTTTTTGGGGATTTTTTCTTTTTTATTTTTCTATTCACGATCAAACTTCTTACCTCCTGATTTTAGGTCTCAACGTTTGTAAGAACTCTTCTATTGTTCTCTTCGGTCTGTCCTGGTCTTGGGGATTGTTAGGTCCCATATTGCCTCTATGCTTTTTACGACGTCCCAGAGTTCGGTTTCTGGGCAGTCCCGGAATGGGCTTTTCTGATGGCATATTCCGGGCTTTATTTCTGGGTCCTCTTTCTTCTGTCCTTCCGTCATCGTCTTGATATGATGATTCATCATTTTGATTATGGTAATAAATTATTTCATCATCATCTGCCCACTTTACTTTTCTGTCCTCCTTTTCCTTCTTCTTTTCTTTCCGTTTTCTCGTCTTTTGTTTGCGCTTTTTGTCTTCCTTTTTTATGAGATCCCAAGCCTTGGCCAATGTATCAGCCTGGCCGTTATCTATCTTATTTTTCATCTTTCCGATCTGTTTAGGGGAACACCTCAACAACAAATACAAGTTGGTTACCTTCTCAAAGGCGGCTACTGCGCCCTTGTAACCTGCCTTTTCTAGGCTCTCAAAACTCCCGTATTCATCTACGAACCTTTGAACGAAGGACTCATAGGCCGATATGGCTACTTCCTTGGTTTTGTTTAGAGAAATTCCGAAAAACTCATAGGGATTGTCGGCTTTTTCTATGTGATCAAGCCACTTCAGAAGCATTCGCTTCTGTTTCCTGGTTAGTGTGTGGCATTTCGGTGGTGCAGGTTCCTCCTCTTCTTCTTCTTCTTCTTCTTCTTCCTCCTCCTCCTCCTCCTCATCATCATCATCTTCTTCTTCTTCTACTTCTTCCTCCTCCTCATCATCATCATCATCATCTTCCTCCTCCTCCTCCTCCTCCTCATCATCATCATCTTCCTCCTCCTCCTCCTCCTCATCATCATCATCTTCCTCCTCCTCCTCCTCATCATCATCATCATCTTCCTCCTCCTCCTCCTCCTCCTCCTCATCATCATCATCATCATCATCATCATCATCTTCTTCATCCTCCTCCTCCTCCTCCTCCTCCTCATCATCATCATCTTCTTCATCCTCCTCCTCCTCCTCATCATCATCATCATCATCATCATCATCATCTTCTTCATCCTCCTCCTCCTCATCATCATCATCATCATCATC
>NC_090754.1:53746646-53749146 GCF_036898095.1 Palaemon carinicauda
CAATAATTTGTAGAATAAACTCTTTTACTGAAGCATACATTGATTTATAAACTGAAGTTTTACTAAGAATTATTAGATTCAGTCGAGGAGTTAAATCTATTTCGACCGCACCTTGTTTACGCGGAGTCGTTCTTTACAACAGAAATGATCCATAGAATAACAATAATTCCCCGGGGCTCCGCTAGAGGGCCGGCCTCCAAGTTTTGACTCCCAAAACAACATATTTTCGAGAGCATCAACTCGATTAAATTCCTACAATATTACGAACCAGAATATTATGAAGGAAAAGATTCGCTTTAAGATTTACCGATGTTATCCAGAGATGAAAGAAGTGTGTATAATGTATGGCATACTCTTCCAGGAAGTAATTTTCCACCTTCTGAGATTAGTGGAAGATGCGGTTCCTCTTACTCTATTAGTTTGGTGGAAACTTAAAGTTCGGTTTTTTTTTATTTTTTTTATTTTATTTTTAATTTTTCGTTCATAAAGCCCTTGAGCTTACAGCGACAGACTTTGGGAGATTAATGAAGCTTCTTGAAGATGAAAATGTGTCATTTTATAATTGTATAAGCGGCAAATTTTAAATTTCATAATTGTATTGGATGAAAATGTATAACTTTATAAGCTGCAAATGTATAATTGTATACACAGATGAACATGTATAATTTTATAATTGTATAAGTTGAAAATGTATAATTCTATAATTGTATATGCTGAAAATGTATAATTGTATAATTGTATAAGCTGAAAATGTATAATTTCATAATTGTATAATCTGAAAATGTATAATTGTTTAAGCTGAACATGTACGGTATAATAGTGTAATTGTATAAGCTGAAAATGTATAATTCTATAATTGTATAAGTTAAAAATGTATAATTTCATAATTGTATAATCTGAAAATGTATAATTGTTTAGGCTGAACATGTACAGTATCATATCATAATTCTATAATCTGAAAATATATAATTGTATAAGCTGAAAATAATTAATCTTATAATTGTATAAGCTGAAAATGCATAATTGCATAATCTTATAAGATGAAAATGTATAATTGATAAGCTGAAAATGTATAATTGTATAAGCTGAAAATGTATAATTTTGTAATTTTATCAGCTGAAAATGTATAAGTGTATAAGCTGAAAGTGTATAATTTTATAGTTGTATCAGTTTGTACTTGATATTTATAAAATGTAGTACATTTATAAGAGATCAGATATTCAAGGATTCTTTGAAAAGTAGTTTTTAAAGGAAATAATTAAGTTCTTTTAAACATTATAAGAAAACTATAAACAAAACTGTCTTTGGAAAATGAGACTTATTTAGAATTATCAATAATACTTAATTCTCAAGACAAAAAAAAAAAAAAAAAAAAAAAAAAAAAAAAAAAAAAAAAAAATCCTTTAAAGGTTCCTCATGAATGGCAGAGGCAAGGGACACTACAATGCCCAAGAGACTGACCGTATATACATATGATCAGTGCCCAAACTCCTCTTCATTAAGCTAGGACCAGGAAGGCCAGGCAATGGCTGCTGATAACTCAGCAGGTAGACCTATAGGTTCCCTCAATCCTATATCCCTAGATCACAAGGATGGTGATGTTACAGACACTACAAGAAACTATCCAGCTTGAGCGAGTCTCGAATCCTTGTCCAACAGATTGGCGGGCAGAGACGTTTTCAATAGGCTATCACAGTTTTAAATAGCACTATAGCATTATTAATATTATTATTATTACTTGCTACAACCCTAGTTAGAAAAGCAGGATGCTATAAGCCCAGGGGCCCCAACAGGGAAAATAGCTCGGTGAGGAAAGGAAAAAAGGAAAAATAAGATATTTTAAGAATAGCAACAACATTGAAATAAATATTTCCTATATAAACTATAAAAACTTTAACAAAACAAGAAAGAGAGAAATTAGATAGACTAGCGTGCCCGAGTGTACCCTCAAGCAAGAGAACTCTAACCCAAGACAGTGGAAGACCATGGTACAGAGGCTATGGCACTACCCAAGACTAGAGAACACTGGTTTGATTTTGGAGTGTCCTTCTCTTTGAAGAGCTGCTTAACATAGCTAAAGAGTCTCTTCTACCCTTATCAAGTGGAAAGTAAACATGAACAATTACAGTGCAGTAGTTAACCAATTGAGAGAAAAGGAATTGTTTGGTAATCTCATTGTTGTCTGGTGTATGAGAGAGGAGAATTTGTAAAGAATATACCAGACTATTCGGTGTATATGTAGGCAAAGGGAAAATGAACCGTAACCAGAGATAAAAATCCAATGTAGTACTGTCTGGCCAGTCAATGGACCCCATAACTGTCATTAATTAAGCCCTGATTTCTAATCCCGCTCACGGCTTGATAAATTTCACGATTAAACACGACTTTACTATCCATTACAACTAGGGATGGTTGGTCTACTAAGTCCTCAAAAACCATTGTCTTGTGTACCCTGGTCTCAGCTTAGGTAGAAGGACAGTTTGGACGCATAGATAAATAC
>NC_090754.1:53756646-53759146 GCF_036898095.1 Palaemon carinicauda
TTCATATATGAGTGTATGAAAATCCTCGCCAATCAATACATGTTAAGGTAAAAGGTCAAGGTCAAGGTCAATCAAAATGTCCAATTCACCTAATCAGCCATAAGTTTGGACATCGTTGTCACAGAGACTTTAAACTTGGTGTATATTTGAGCGTATGAAAATCCACGCTAATTAATACGTGTTAAGGTCAAAGGTCAAGGTCCAAGGTCAATGTCAAGGTCAATCAAAATGTCCAATTCACGTAATCAGCCATAAGTTTGGACATCGTTGTCACCGAGACTTCAAACTTGGTCTATATTTGAGTGTATGAAAATCCACGCCAATTAATACTGCATAAGGTCAAAGGCCAAGGTCAATCAAAAGGTCGATAAAAAAGCTGCTGCGGCGGAGGTCTGCGTTCCACTAAGTGCCCCTATAGTTGCATTTATTAATCTGATTTCCCAGAGTCACTGATTTTATATCCTTTGAAATTTGACTATATTCAAACCTTCTGGATCAAAGAGTTGAATGTTTGAATCGGTGGGACTTCGGGAGTTCAAATCTGGCACAAATACTATTTTGTTCAGGAATTTAACAATGATAATGCTAATTATCTCAATACTGGTGTACGCCCCCCGTCAAAAATGACGACTATATAATTATATAGATATGAATGAACACAGATTCAACCCTTCTCACCCCCCCTCCCCCTTTCCTAACTACGGCACGGTAGTTAGTGTCATTTATGATGACCGCCAACCACTAGGAAGTCATTAACCTTCTGAGTGGGCACCCATACTAGGTTGGTTTGCTGTGATCGATCAGAAAAGTCTCCCACCATCAACAATCAACAGTTGGCCAGCATGGTGATGATGACTAGCCAAACCCCAGACATGAATACAGATGTGCCTGAGGCCTTTGTCCTGCAGTGGACTAAAAACGGCTAGGTTTGCTATATGAAAGTCATTATCTCTGCATTATTTTAGCCTATAACAGTATATCTAAGTGCGTTCGTTTATTCGTTTTGTCCTGCAGTGGAGTAGAAACGGCTATGTTTTGTACCAACCGTGTGTCACACGATCGTACATAGTTCATTTTGTGTACATATTATGCTTGTATCTTCGCTCTTCCCTCGCACTAAAAAGAACCAGAATAAACATGTCTGCTTTTCTCCTCTGTAACGGTGTCTGTTTTTGAACATGAAATTTCTTGTTGCTTTGAGCTTTTGTATATAAAGGAGTGTGTTCATAGTTCATTTTGTGTATATATTATGCTTGTATCTTCGCTCTTCCCTCGCACTAAAAAGAACCAGAATAAACATGTCTGCTTTTCTCCTCTGTAACAGTGTCTGTTTTTGAACATGAAATTTCTTGTTGCTTTGAGCTTTTGTATATAAAGGAGTGTTCATAGTTAATTTTGTGTATATATTATGCTTGTATCTTCGCTCTTCCCTCGCACTAAAAAGAACCAGAATAAACATGTCTGCTTTTCTCCTCTGTAACGGTGTCTGTTTTTGAACATGAAATTTCTTGTTGCTTTGAGCTTTTGTATATAAAGGAGAGTGTTCATAGTTCATTTTGTGTATATATTATGCTTGTATCTTCGCTCTTCCCTCGCACTAAAAAGAACCAGAATAAACATGTCTGCTTTTCTCCTCTGTAACAGTGTCTGTTTTTGAACATGAAATTTCTTGTTGCTTTGAGCTTTTGTATATAAAGGAGTGTTCATAGTTAATTTTGTGTATATATTATGCTTGTATCTTCGCTCTTCCCTCGCACTAAAAAGAACCAGAATAAACATGTCTGTTTTTCTCATCTGTAACGGTGTCTGTTTTTGAACATGGAATTTCTTGTTGCTTTGAACTTTTGTATATAAAGGAGAGTGTTCAATAATAAACTCACTCAGTTGCTTTCATACTGTCTTTGAGTCACAACCTTCTCTCGGCCCGTCACAGTTTGTTATATAAAAGAGTCATTATCTCTGAATTATTTTAGCCTATAACAGTATATCTAAGTGAGTTCGTTTGTTCGTTTTAGATTACCCTACCTTACTTGAGACACTGGCTCTTGCCTTGCCAGCCCGTAAAAAAATAAAAGTAGCCTCCTGGCTAGTACAGTGGTAACGTGTTTGCCTCGCATTCGCGTGGCAAGGGATCGATCCCCGCCCAGGGCCGTGAGTTTAAGCTGTTTACTGGGGAGGCCACTGCTGTGGTAGGGCACCACAGTGGGGGGTTGGGCTTGCCCGGCTGACGTTCTGGTGAGCATCTATTCTGATGGAACTGGAACTGAAACCAGACACCTTTTAAGACACCTTTAAAGCATTGCTTCCTCAGCAGAGAGAACTTGCTCCAGAAACTTGATCTTTGCACTGGAGGTTTTTTTAAAATGTTTTTCTTCAAGTCGTTTACATTTGCTTGCAAGTATCGGGTGATCAATTATCCCTCAAGAACTTCAGGAAGTTATGCTTGGGCTGTCAAAGCAGTCACAGTAGGGGGGGGGGGGTTACAGAGGGGTATGAGGGG
>NC_090754.1:53764146-53769146 GCF_036898095.1 Palaemon carinicauda
GAAATGTCGTTACTATGTACGATCATGTGACACACGGTTGGTAGTACAATAAAAATAAAAATGCTAACAGAGAAACTTACCAGACAGACAAAAAATCTTTGTTTTGCGAAACGTCAACTTCGACACACACACACACACACACACACACACACACACGAGTCTTGCCTTCCAACGGATTTATTTTCGTAAACTGAACTCAGTTAAACGTTTCACTATTTCCTGTTAAAATTATCCTTTTCAAAACGCTTAATGTAAGATATATATCAAACAGACACAGGACCGCTAGTCTGCTACTAGCTAGCTCACTCCTAGTTGCCTATTACTGCTAGCGCTAGTAAAGTAATTTCAAATCTCATAAGTGAATTCAGCCTCATTTTGAAACGGCAAAAATACTTTCTTTAAATTCACTATTATAATTGCCACTTATTTGTGAAATTACTTTTCAATCTTCACTTGAAAAATCTTAAGTGAAGCTATTCTCAATTAGTTGAAAGATATTAATCAAGCAAGATGGGATATTCATTATTCGAACCTCATCTTGTTTTTTTTTTTTTGTATGTAGAGCGAAGTACTCGTAAAAATATGAAAATACACGAAATATTAAGTTGAAATTAACCTAATTTCAATATTTCATTAATGAAACGTTTTATAGTTAATTTTTAGATATAGGAAGGCCTAATAAAAAAAAAAAACCATTTTTTTTTTTAAATTAACATCAGCCTAAGACTTCAGAAGCGTATTATTGGAAACATAACCTTGTTTTCATCAAGGTACATCATCGTTCTATAGAAAACGGTAATTTTTAATATCTATTAGACGTATAATCACAAAAAAATATATATTATGAAAACATAAAAGCTAAAGTATCTTCTAAAAAACATAATCTCTTTTTTAAATTAACAAATTAACATTAGCCTAAGATATCTTAAATATAATAATGGATTTTTTTTAAGACAGCAGGGTTCTATAGAACACATTAATTTTTGATATCTAATATATGAATTATCACAAAAAAACTTTCAACTTCTTTTATGATACAGCAGGGTTCTATAGAAAACAGTTCTTTTTAATATATATATATATATATATATATATATATATATATATATATATATATAATATATACATATGTATATATATATATATAAATATATATATATATATATATATATATATACATAGGTATATATATATATATATATATATATATATATATATATATATATATATATATATATATATATAATCCTATATATATATACTGCATATATATAGATACAATATATATATATATATATTATAGAGTATATATATATATATATGTATATATATATCCACAAAGAAAAAAAAATATATATATATATATAATCAAAATATAAAAAGCAAATATTACTCGAATAGAAAAAAAAAAAAAACAGACGAAGCTAAAGGGCCCGGCCCCCGAAATTTCATTTCCACATTTGAAGCCAAATCCTTCCCTCTACATTTCCTACAGAGGGGGCAAAGGATCAAACCGTTCTCTAACATTTGTAAATGTCAGAGGGATTATTTCACGTCGAATTTTTTTACAACCCCTCTTTCATGCGGAAATTCAGGCGCCATTAGAGAGAGAGAGAGAGAGAGAGAGAGAGGAGAGAGAGAGAGAGAGAGAGAGAGAGAGAGAGGGGGGGGGGAACTTGGCGGGGACAGTGCAACACAATAGCATAACATTCTTGCTAAACTTTTTTAGGACAATTATTTTTTGGTTTCACAATTTTTTCAGCATTAATTTTTTACAGTAAGTATTGTGTTTTATTTTCCTCTTCTTTATACACTAGTGTTTTATTTCATATTCTAAACTAAATCATGTTTAAATTAAAGAAAATTATGTTTTCATTGGTCTATATCAAGAAATATTATTATTATTATTATTATTATTATTATTATTATTATTAGCTAAGCTACAATCCTAGTTTGAAAAACAGGACGCTATAAGCCACATAAGGGCTCCAACAAGGAAAAATAGCCCAGTGAGGAAAGAACCTTTACCTCTATTATTATTATTATTATTATTATTATTATTATTATTATTATTATCTAAGTTACAACCCTAGTTGCAAAATCAGGATGCTATAAGCTCCATAAGGGCTCTAGCAGGGAAAAATAGCCCAGTGAGGAAAGGAAACAAGAAAACAGGTAGAATAGCGTGCCTGAACGTACCCTGGAGTTGATACGAAATAAAACTTAGTATTACTTTTACTACTGTTTATCGATCTATCTGAGCATTATCTCATCTCTCTCTCTCTCTCTCTCTCTCTCTCTCTCTCTCTCTCTCTCTCTCTCTCTCTCACACACACACACACACACACACAAAGATAACTCTTCATTTTCCAATAATAGACAATGTGGTCATTTTCTTTACCAAACTTCAGTTTCCTCTAAAGGAAAAAGAAACTTTGCCTCAATGGAGAAATCCGATGACACTTTTCTTTTCTGGAAGATTTTCATTATTTTTAATTTCTAAAAAACTCTCTTCAACTATAATGCCTTTATTTTAAATGATACTTTTCTTTTTTGGAAGATTTTTACTTCTAATTTAAAAAAAAAAAATTCTTCAACTATAATGACTTTATTATAAATCACTAATTTAATCTTTTCATTTCAAATAACCCATTTCATATATTATCCTAAACTAGTGTACATGACCCGTCAAAAATGCCGGTTAAATATTTAGATAGATATGCACACACATACACGCACACACACACACACGCACACACACACATAATTTCAACCCTTCCCACTACCTCCCTTTTTCTTATCTATAACCCTTCTCACCAGGGGTATGGCTACTCCCTCTCCCTCTTTCTAATGGACATAGAAAGACCAGTAGTTATACGTCTTGTCGTTGAGCGGTGACCGGAAATATATATATATATATATATTATATATATATATATATATATATATATATATATATATATATATATATATATATATATAGACTTGCTCTTTAATATTATTTATTTATATATTTATCTATTATTCATTTATCTGGAAATGTGAAGTTGCAGGACCCTACACTCCTGTCCACTCGCCCAATGTCCTGAGATAGATTTCGACCCACAAGGCTTTAAAATGTTGACGTCATCTGTCTCTCTGTAGTAAAAATTATACATCCTCATATGTTCTCAGTCTATCTATCTTACACATTATACGTTCTCTGTCTATCTGTCTTAAACATTACACTTTCTTTGTCTATCTGCCTTAAACATTATACTTTCTTTGTCTATCTGTCTTAAACATCATACTTTCTTTGTCTATCTGTCTTAAACATTATACATCCTTTGTCTATCTGTCTCAAACATTATACGTTCTCTGTATATCTGTCCTAAACATTATACGTTTACTGTCTATCTGTTTTAAACATTATACTTAGCTGTCTATATGCCTTAAACACTATACTTCCCTGTTTATCTGTCTTAAACATTATATGTTCTCTGTCCATCTGTCTTAAACATTATACTTCGCTGTCTATCTGTCTTAAACATACATACTTCGCTGTCTATCTGTCTTTAACATTATACGTTCTGTCTATCTGTCTTAAACATTATAATTCGCTGGCTATCTGCCTTAAACATTATACTTTCTCTGTCTATCTGGTCCTCAAACTTCATACTTTCTCTGTCCATCTGTCTTAAACATTATACTTTCTCTGTCTGACTGTAAGTCTGTTCAACTATAACGATGTTGACTCAACATAGAGTCTCGTCCAAATAAAATTTTCTGCCCCTTTTAAGGTGAAATCTAATTGTTCTCTCTCTCTCTCTCTCTCTCTCTCTCTCTCTCTCTCTCTCTCTCTCTCTCTCTCTCTCTCTCTCTCTCTCTCTCACTATACATCTACTGACTTATAAAAAATATAATCTTTTTCTTCAACTTCAATTACACATCTCCTCTGTGGGAGATCTCAACATCTGGACATAATACGGGAATATATAAAAAAAGATGAAAAAGAATTCCCTTTGATGATCGAGGCACAGCTGGAACGCGGAACGATTGGAACATGGAACGCCTGGAATATGGAACGCCAGGTGCCAATTAGCCAATTACAGCGAGTCTTGATGAAAAGGTTGTCTTTTGTTTTCGAGAATTGGAGTCTTAAAGAGCAGATGTATCTCCTTGGTAGAATAGACGAGTCGGGTTGAAAAATAATGGATTTTTTTATTAATTTATGATGGGGAAAAATATGATCATTCATTAGAGAATTTTATAAAATCGATGAAAATTCAGTCATCATAAAAAAAAAACAATGGATTTTTTTTTTATTAATTTGTGATGGGGAAAATATGATCATTCATTAGAGAATTTTTTAAAACCGATGAAAATCCAGTCGGCTTAAAAAAAAAAAAAAAAAAAAAAAAAAAAAAAAAAAAAAAAAAAAAAAAAAAAAAAAAAAACTATTAATTCAAAATGGGAAAAATATGATAATTCTTTAGAGAATTTTTTAATCTCGATGAAAATACATGTCCTTTTTTAAAACGGGCCAAAAACACCGTCTTAGGGAACAGCTGTAGTTACTTGGTAAAATAAATCACTCAGACCTGGATTTTATAGTTCATATGAAATATCTGTTTTGATGTTGTTACTGTTTTTTTCAATTGTTAATTATTTATCATATGGTTTATTCATTTTCTTATTTCCTTTCCTCACAGGGCTATTTTTTCTTGTTGGAGCCCTTGGGCTCATAGCAGCTTGCTTTTCCTACTAGGGTTATAGCTTAGCTAATAATAATAATAATAATAATAATAATAATAATAATAATGATAATAATAATAATAAACAATGGATTTTTTATCAATTCAAGATGAAAAATATAATTCTTAAGAAAAGTCTTTAATATCGATGAAAATAAAGTTCACTTTTAAAACGTGACCCCCCCCCCCCCCCGCCCCGCAAAAAAAAAATTACTATTTACATTCACTGTGAAAAAAAAAAAAATCCGTAAAAACAACGGTAAGAAT